>NC_133410.1:123327500-123627500 GCF_049350105.2 Macaca mulatta | reverse complement strand
AGGGAGGCTGTACCCTGCAAAGGCACAGGGGCAGAGCTGCCCAATACCATGGGAACCCACCTGTTGCATCAGCATGGCCTGGATATGAGACCTGAAGTCAAAGAAGATCATTTTGGAGCTTTAAAATTTGACTGCCCCGCTGGATTTTGGACTTGCATGGGCCCTGTAACCCCTTTGTTTTGGCCAATTTCTCCCATTTTCAATGGCTGTGTTTACCCAATTCCTGTACTCTCATTGTATCTAAGAAGTAACTAGCTTGCTTTTGATTTTACAAGCTCACAGGCGGAAGCGACTTGCCTTGTCTCAGATGAGACTTTGGACTGTGGGCTTTTGGGTTAATGCTGAAATGAGTTAAGACTTTGGGGGACTGTTGGAAGGCATGATTGGTTTTGAAATGTGAGGACATGATATTTGGAGCAGCCAGGGGTGGAATGATATGGTTTGGCATTCAAATCTCATCTTGAATTGTATCTCCTAGAATTGCCATGTATTGTGGGAGGGACCCAGGGGGAGGTAATTGAATCACATGGATGGGTCTTTCCCACGGTATTGTTGTGACAGTGAGTAAGTCTGAAGAGATCTGATGGGTTTATCTCGAGTTTCTGCTTTTGCTTCTTCCTCATTTTTCTCTTGCCACCACCATGTGAGAAGTGCCTTTCACCTCCAACCGTGATTCTGAGGCATCCCCAGCCATGTGGAACTGTAAGTCCAATTAAGGCTCTTTTCTTCCCAATCTCAGGTATACCTTTATCAGCAGTGTGAAAATGAACTAATGCAACAATATACTCCTGAATGATCAGTGGGTTAATAAAGAAATTTAAAGAAAATTTAAAAATATTGAAACAAATGATAATGGAAACCCAACATACGAAAACCTATGTGATACAGCAAAAGCAGTAGTAAGAGAAAAGTTCATAGCTCTAATCTTACATATGAAAAGAAGAAAAACAAATACACAACCTAATGATGCATCTTAAAGAACTAGAAAAGCCAGAGCACACAAAACCCCAAATTGGTAGAAGAAAAGAAATAATTAAGATCAGAGCAGAAATAAATTAATTTAAAATTAAGAAAACAATACAAAAGATCAACAAAATGAAAAGTTGGTTTTTTGAAAACAAACCTGGCAAACCTTTATCCAGACTAACGGCTAAAAAAAAGAAAGATCCAAGTATTTAAAAATTGAGATGACAAAGAAACATTACAACCATTACCACAGAAATGCAAAAGATTATTAGAGTCTACTATGGGCAGCTATATTCCAATAAATTGGTTAATCTAAAAAAAATGGATGCATTTCTTGACAAATATAATTTACCAAAATAGAACATAAAGAAATCCAAAACCTGAACAGACCAATAACAATGAGATCAAAGCCATAGTAAAAATTCTCCCAGCATAGAAAAGCCCAAGACCCGATGGCTTCACTCCTGAAATTTGCCAAACATTTGAAGAAGAACTAATACCAATCTTACTCAAACTCTTCTGAGAAGTAGAGGAGGAAGAGATATTTCCAAACTCTATAATACCAGTATAACTCTGATACCAAAACCAGGCACACCAAAAAAAAAAAAAAAAGAAAGAAAGAAAGAAAGAAAACTACAAGCCAATATTTCTGAGGAACATTGATGCAAAATCTGCAACAAAATACTAGCAAACTAGATTCAACAATAAACTAAAAAGACTATTTATTATAACCAAATGAGATTTATACCTGGGTTACAAGGATGGTTTAATATATGCAAGTCAATCAGTGTGATATACGAATAAAGGACTAAAACCGTATGATCATTTCAATTGATTCTGAAAAAAAAATCTGATAAAATTCAATATTCATTCATGATCAAAAACATCAAAATCTGGGTATAGAAGGAACCTACCTCAACATAACATAACAAAAGCCATATATGACATCCAAGCATTTATCCCTTTGTGTTAAGATCTGGAACCCAACAAAAATTTTCGCTTTCTCCACATGTTATTTTTCTTGGGTTCCAGATCTTAGAAGAAAGGCTTTCAGTTGGTCCCCATTTAGTATGATACTAGCTGTGAATCTGTCATATATGGCTTTTGTTATGTTATGTTGAGGTAGGTTCCTTCTATACCCAGATTTTGATGTTTTTTATCATAAATGAGTATTGAATTTTATCAGATCAAACTCAAGGTAAAGTAATAAAATAATTATAAGAAACCACACATATTCCTGTTTTCAACTGAAATTGTACCCAACTCTGCTTAGACTAGCTCCTGATAAAGATGTGATGGGAAGGGTACAGGTATTTATTTCCTCATAACTGTAACTTTTGAAGATTTATCCAAGAGCATTTTTTGTAGGTCACAAGAATTTGCTAATTATATTCATCCACTAGGTAAAGATATGTCTATTCCTTCCTGGTAATTAATGGAACATTTATAGACTATAAAACAAAGTGATTTTACTAGGTTATTCAACATAATTTTAGATTTATGTTCATCTGATTCAATAGATGCTTATGTTCCAATAGTATATGGTGATATTTATGTAAAGGGAGCCCTAAAATGGATCATTATGTATACCATGTCGGGATTTGCTTCTCTGAGCAGAGGGTGAGTCACATGTTATGTCCATAAATACAGATTTGTTTCCAGTTAGTGTTATCCTGCTTTCTAAGACTTTCTGAAAGTAAATTATAGGCAGCTCTAAAAGGAACATATGTATTTATACAAGTGTGAGTGAGAATCACACTTACAGACAATTACTTACATTAGTTTCTGTAGTTAAACCAGTATTGGCAATTGCACTGGACTATTTAACATATCTATATCAAGAAAAAGAGATGGTTCATTTCCCTCTGTATTGATTTTAGTTGTTGCTACAGGATCAAGGCTTGCTCATAACTTAACAGGCAATTTATGGCATTTATTTTACATGTTAAGGTATTATTAACCCCCATTTTTTCTGTGAGCCACTGCACCAGTACTTACTTATACTTTTTAAAAAAGTACGTATTTGCTTACATAAATATAATCTCTCTGAAAGCTGTGTAACTGGGGATGGTGGTTGTCTCCTTGGAGAGTCATTGGGAGGCAATTAACCCCCATTTTTAATCTATTTTTCTAACCCTATCTCCAAACATAATCCTTCATTAAAAAAAAAAAATCATGTTTCCATGTTCTTGGCCCTTTCTGTTGTAATTGATTATTTGTCAGAAGGCCCAGCAACTTGATACTTCTTTCTTAAATTCCTCTTCCTTTTCAGTAGCAAAGTCATCTCAGATATCCTCATAATTATTTTACCATATTTATTTTAAGGAAAAAAATTGGTATCCCTTTTCTACAAATATTGCTCAATATTACCTTAAACAGGCTTTCATGGTTGTTCTAACACTAGTTTCTTTCAAGTTGGAAAGAAAAATATTTTCCTTTAATTGCCGTCAGTTGGATTTTGTAGAGCTGACTATGTGATGTTCTGGAAATTTTCAGGTAAAATCCTATGCGTGTGCTAAAACAGGGGAACAATTTCTGACACGTTGGTTTAATTTGGTTTATGCTCTATTAACTTACAAAGCAGCATATTCATTTAAGCAAGCTCTTTTTAAGAAAACAAGAAGTTAGAAAAGCTGGTGAACTAATGATTTCAAGGCAAGGTATAGGATTTTTCATTTTTATTCTTAAGCAGAAATCTTTAACCTCCATAATTTTGGGAGGCTAATTTTCACATTTTTGTAATACAGATTTCTCTTACAAGCCATGGAGCTCTTTCTGTAAATACAAATTAAGGGTTAATTTTGGGGGGGCTGGTGTTTTGAAGATGTCTTGAAGTTAAGAGAGTTCTTTGAACACTTACATATTTAATTTCATTGTACATTTTAATTGCATTATAGTGTTTCTGAATTCTTTACTGTGCTTTTACTTTTAACTTCTCAAGTAAACTATAATCAATTGACAATGTGTTTACTCTATTGCTATTTAGTTTCTACATTATTGCTATTTAGTTTCTACATTATACTTCGCTGTCTAATTTACATTTTCTCTTGGAAGTTAAATAGGCATGTCAAACCTAGTAAGCCCAAATTCTAACTGTTTGATCTCCAATTCTACCCCTAAAGGCCAATCCTCTTTTTCTATCTTAGTGAAAGGCTACTTCATCTTTCCAGTTTTTGGGCAAAAAGTTTCAGACTCATCCTTAATCTTCTTTGCCATTTATATGGCAGCATTAAATATGCTGATTTAACCTATCATCATATTTTATCAGCTCACCCTTGGAAACCTATTCAATATTTTATCACTTCTCTCTACGTCCACTGCTACAACTACATACCATGAACAAATTACCGCCTTCTCTCACCGAGACTGTTGCAATAGTCTACTCATGGGTCTTTTAACTTTCATCTTTGAGTAAATATTGTTTATTCTGAGCCCGCAGCTAGAGTAATCCTTCTAAGAAGCAGCAGATCCCATCACTCTTCTGTGCAAAACCATCCAATGCTTACTGTCTCTTCAATGGGAAAAGCCAAGTTCCCTGCAGAGACTTACACATTCCCTCTTAATTGGCTCTTCCCTCCTCACTGCTCCAAATTCGTTTTCTACACTGTCCCCTTACTCAGCTCCAACTACACTGGTCTCTTGTCACTCCAACAGGTCAAGTATGCTCTTGTCTCAAGACCTTGAACTTCCTCTTCCTCTCTGTCCATCATGCTGTACCCAAATATCCACTGGTTTACGACCTCACTTCCTTTGGGTCTCTTCTCAAATGCCATAATATCAAAGAGAACTTCCCAGATCATTCTATATGAAATAGCACCCCTCCACCACCACAAATCTCGAAGCCTTATCCTGCTTTATTATTCCTTGGATTGTACTTATTATTTGATATGTTATATACTTCTTAAAATTTTTTTTGAGATATTTGCCTCCAGTAGACTGTAAACTTCATGAAACAAAGAATTTATTTAGTTCACTTTGCACCCTAGAGACTTGCACATTTAGATTTATGACAAATATTAATTGAAAGGATGTGTAAATGAATTGCACAGTATTCCATACAAGTTAATGCCACCTGGGCATTAGAACACATGTTGAAATAGCCAGGCAAAAAAATAAAAGGATGTGAACAATTATTAATCACAATCTTATTTGTCTTTAAAACAACCACATTTTCACAGAGTGTTTTAATGAAGCTTGGGTACATATGGAATCATCATGGTCAAATAGTTCTTATTACAATTTCTAAAACAAAAAACCAGTGTTCATCATTATTCTGCTAAAAGCTGTCTTTATGTTCCCAGCAGTGTCACCATCAACTTTTACTTATCGTTTGCCTGATGTGATTCAGTCTTAGTTTGTCAGTATTATTACTCTAGTAGCTTTCACTTTATCTCTAGAGAAGTAGTAAAAATTAGAAGGTTATAAGAGAAAGAAAATGTATGCCACAATATGGTCAATCATCAGAATTCTTACCAAATACTATGCTTTTATTGGTACAGAGCTGACTCTGAAATATTCCTTGGGTGCTGTTTTACCTGCCAGCATGTCATTCCTGATGTTGCTTTTAATTTTAATAATAAATTACTTTATTCATTTCTTATTAATATCCAGATGGTAGGATAGCAGTTAAGAAACTGTTGGAACATTGGATTATAGATCAACTGGATGAGTGTATTTAGGGCCCCACAATATAATGAACCCGTCAAAGAAACTTCTGCTTTATTTTTGACAGTGAAATCAATGTTTTACTATTTGTTTTTATATCTTTCTTGGTTTCAGTTACGACTATATCCTAGTTCATAGTCACCTCACAATTAATCCTTTAATCTCTTTGCCTCCTGACCACTCAAATATTTCATCTTATGATAATAATGTAAAAGTCAGAGTTTTACATGAAGATTCACAAAACACTATTAGTTTTCCTGTTTTTTCTTCCCCATGCTCCAGATTGTACACATTGGGCAAAGTGGTTTCTGCAGTTAACACTGTGCCCACAAGGGCCTTGTCTCCACTCAAGCTAAAAAAAAAAAAAAAAAAAAAAAAAAAAAAAAAAGTAAGGTAAGTGTTAAAGAGAAGTTCATCATACTAAAGGTAAAATATTAAGCCTAAAAATCTGTTACAACAGCTGTACAAGTTTTTTACAATGTAGCAACTAATAGGCCTGTTTATCTTTCTCTTCCTTTATGCTTCCAAATCCCTTTTCAACATTTATATTTAAATATCATATCCAATAATTGTTTATATTAAATATAATAATTTTAAAGCATTGTAACTACATGTTTCTGTAAAAAAAATATTAAAAATGCATACGTGGCAGAATGTGTCATCGCAAGAAAAAAAAAATCCATTGCTTAGAGTAAGACTTTTCTTACTTGGGTAAGCAAATATAAAATGTCTACTTTTTATGCTATAAAGATTTCAAAAACATTAGGATAGTCCTAATTCCCAAATACAAAAGACTACTTCATGTACTGTATTTGTTACCTACATGATTCTAAAGTAACATTAACATTTGACATGTGAAAGAGTAGGGTGTTTCTTTAGGCGTACTTTCACCCAAGACACATAAATTGGGTCTATAATTATTAATTTACAAATGGGATTTTTATACTTTGTTCTTACCAATATTTATTGTATAATCTGTTCTAAACCCAGAAATAAATATATTTATTATACATTTGAGAGTCTAAAGTTGCTTGAGGCAGTGATAGAAATTTTCAAATTACTGAGTGTTTTTTAATATTGTCAGGCTAGAATATTTTCCTACCCTCAAGTTCCTTTCAGATCATTAAATACTAGCAACCTTTCTTCCTCTGGCTCAGTTATGCAGCAGTTTATCAAAGGATTGATAACTTCTTTTTAAAAATGGTCTTTTGAGATCAGCCTATGCCAAAGAAAAACATTTTACTAAACCTTCTGTGCCTTTGTAAATGGTTGAGGGGCCACTAGAGAACCTATACCTGTAAGTCAGGATGTTTGATTCTGATCAACCAACCATTCTGTATGAATTTTAAAAGTCAGGACCTTGACTCACAGGTCAATTCATTACTTTCCACATACTCTGTACGTGAAGAATGATTTATTTCCATAACAAATTATGTTCTGAGACCTAAGTAGAAATTGAAATTGAATAAGAATATGTGGCTAGTTACCAACTCAGATTTAATTACAACAATAACCCAAACACTTTATATACATCGACTAATTTGTAGTTAATTTATTGAGGAGCATCAACATTAATATGTAAATATACAACGGTTTTATTTTTTCCAAAGACTGCACTAATTGTGTATTCCTTCTACTGTTGACAGGTTTATCACTGAAAAACTTGGGGAACACATCTATCTGGAAGTCCTACCCCATGACTGAAACTAAAATAATTGTGTAAAACTCCTACCCCATGACTGAAACTAAAATAATTGTGTAAAACTCCTACCCCATGACTGAAACTAAAATAATTGTGTAAAACTCCTACCCCATGACTGAAACTAAAATAATTGTGTAAAACTCCTACCCCATGGCTGAAACTAAAATAATTGTGTAAAACTCCTACCCCATGACTGAAACTAAAATAATTGTGTAAAACTTCTACCCCATGACTGAAACTAAAATAATTGTGTAAAACTCCTACCCCATGACTGAAACTAAAATAATTGTGTAAAACTCCTACCCCATGGCTGAAGCTCATGGAGCTTTTTATTATCACTTTTTATTATTAAAACACTATTTATTATTAAAACAATCACTATTGTTTTTTTTTTTTTTTTTTTGAGACGGAGTCTCGCTCTGTCGCCCAGGCTGGAGTGCAGTGGCCGGATCCCAGCTCACTGCAAGCTCTGCCTCCCGGGTTTACGCCATTCTCCTGCCTCGGCCTCTCGAGTAGCTGGGACTACAGGTGCCCGCCACCTCACCTGGCTAGTTTTTTGTATGTTTTTTAGTAGAGACGGAGTTTCACCATGTTAGCCAGGATGGTCTCGATCTCCTGACCTTGTGATCCGCCCGTCTCGGCCTCCCAAAGTGCTGGGATTACAGACTTGAGCCACAGCGCCCGGCTTCACTATTGTTTTCCTACCCCCCAGCCTCCAGGAAGTTAAACTCTAGTGACGTGGAGGTTTGAAAATATCTATGTGGTGGGGGTAGGGGATGAAAGGGTGAATGTTCTGGTTTCCAAATCACTGCCTTACATTTTCCCTAGTGTGTGTCTTTCTAGAAAAGTGGGAGTTGAGTGGAGGGGTATGGGAGACAGGCTTCTTAGAAGATGGCCCATGACAAAACTTGTCCTCTCTTTGATTGGTGCAGACTCCTCAACCTACCTACTTTCTATGGACTTCGTATTGACTTATAGGACTCTGTAGTGAAAGGCTCACTCCCACACAGCTCACCTGCACATTGGTGCTCCCTTGTGAAATAAAACCACACACATCAGTCCATCTGGTGGCCTTATATTGCATTCCTCTGAAAAATGTACATCTGTGACCCACACTCCTATGGTCCCCTGTAAAACCATAGCTCTGCCTATTATCCAGCCTTTTGGTGAGGTCCCAGACCAGACGCTGCAGGAACAAACGTTGAGAGGGCACTGTTTTATCTCTTCCTTCTCTCAGCCTGAAAATCATAACAAAACCTCCATCTCTAATTTTCTTTACCAAAGCTTTGGTAGCACAGAAAGCAGGAAGTCTAATGGCTAAATAGACATCCAACCAAGAAACAAATTTAGTTCCTTCATTTAACAGGCACTCCATACTTATAAGGCATTCTCCTTGGGCTTCCTACATTGGTTTTCAGAAGAAAAGCATGCCACCTACCAAAACGGGAGACGGGCAGATGGAATGTGCTGTGTGTGTGTGTGTTTTCCTTTTTCATAATATTTTCTACAATGTTTGTCTCTTAATCTTCATCAATGCAGTGTGGTGGTGGCAATAGTACCAGAAAGGGTTGATCTTAAAAGCAGAGATTCTATGAACTTATGACTTAAATTTTTTCACTATGGGTTTTACTCATTATTTTTAATATATTCTATTACTCCAGTTGGATTTTCACATGTTTAACATTCAAAAGTCAGTATATTTTAAAGTTCTAGTTAAATTGGACCTGGATTTCCATCTGTACTCTACCATGTATTAGCTGTATTAATCTTGGGCAAGCTTACTAATGATCATGAGCTTCAATATTTGCAGCTGCAAGGTGTATATAATAACTTTTCATAGATTTTCAAAGGAACTAGACAATGCATATCTTAAACAAATAACTTAGCATGATGTATGGCAAATAAGAGACATTTAGTAAAGTCATTTTCACAATTTAGAGGTTAAGAAACTGACTTCCGAGATTACTACATTTTCTAAAGATGTTTGAAAGTAGCAGAGACAGTATTTGAAATCAAATCTGATTTATGCTAAAACCTATACATTTTCTACTGCTACATGCCACCACTACATTTGCTACTTCAAAAAAATGGATCAATTGACTTATTTTCCTTAATTGTACCAAAGCAATTTAAGAAATTTAAGAAAATTATTAAAGAAATTTAATAATTTAAATTTAAATTTAAAGACATTTAATAATTTAAATTTAAATTTAAATTTAAAGAAATTTAAAAATTTAAATTTAAATTTAAAGAAATTTAAAAATTTAACAATTTAAGAAATTTCAGAAAATAATTTAAGAAAATTATTTCTAAGAAGGATTTAGGATATTGTTCACATATATAGTGCTGTAACCCAAATTAGTCTTGAGAAAAATATGGCAAGGGAAAAACAAGGATAAACATAAAAAGGTACATTTCTGGGAAACCAAAAATATTCCTGTGTTCAGCTCTGAAAGGTAGCAGTATATTTGGAAGTACCTCTAGTAGAGTCATCACCTGGAATCAACAGGCCAATCTTAACTTTCAAGGGCGGTCTATGAATCCTTGAAACTGTGCAATATTTTGTATGTGAGTGTCTATATGTACTTGTCTTGGGCAATCAAACTACTTTCTTTTAGAAAACTAAAAATCAAACAAATTAAAGAAGCAAAGCAAAAACTCCGCAAAATTCCTTTTTGATCCACAGCATTATGTGCAAATTCTATGAGAAAATCCCCTATGAAATCTCAGTATTCTTTGTAAACTAGTTCAACCACTGTGGAAAACAGTATGACGATTCCTCAAGGATCTAGAACTAGAAATACCATATGACCCAGCCATCCCATTACTGGGTATATACCCAAAGGATTATAAATCATGCTGCTATAAAGACATATGCACATGTGTGTTTATTGCGGCACTATTCACAATAGCAAAGACTTGGAATCAACCCAAATGTCCATCAGTGACAGACTGGGTTAAGAAAATGTGGCACATATACACCATGGAATACTATGCAGTCATAAAAAGGGATGAGTTTGTGTCCTTTGTAGGGACATAGATGCAGCTGGAAGCCATCATTCTCAACAAACTATCGCAAGAATAGAAAACCAAACACTGCATGTTCTCACTCATAGGTGGGAATTGAACAATGAGATCACTTGGACTCGGGAAGAGGAACATCACACACCGGGGCCTATTATGGGGAGGGGGGAAGGGGGAGGGATTGCATTGGGAGTTATACCTGATGTAAATGACGAGTTGATGGGTGCTGATGAGTTGATGGGTGCAGCACACCAACATGGCACAAGTATACATATGTAACAAACCTGCAAGTTGTGCACAGGTACCCTAGAACTTAAAGTATAATAATTAAAAAAAAAAAGAAAAAAAAAAGAAATCTCAGTATTCTTATCCTAATACAGGTATTTTGTGGCATTGATTGAAGTTAAGAACTCTTAAAAATACTTAAAGAGCAATGCCTTTATATTATAAATGAAAAGCAGATCTTTGTAGTTAAAAAGTCATACGAACTTGGTCTTGCATCTTTTACAAAGAAGAGGTAGCTCCTGGAAGGTCAATAAAACTTCAACTTGAAGCTATTATTAACTTCAATTACATATATCTTGAGAATTTGTAGAAATTCTTGTAATGACAGGAGTTGGCATCATCCCTAAAACCTAGATTTATGCACACTAACTTGATCATTATCTGTCATTACAAATTTAAGGGCCCAAATCCAAGGTTCAGGACCAAACACTTTGCCAAAAGTAGCATGTGCCACAAGCCTAACTGCACAGAAAATAAGAATAAAAAGTCTGAATAACTATTTATAATTATTTCCATGTTGGATTTCTAAAAAGAATTCTTTGAAAAATTTGATATTTTTGTCTTATAAAGCTAATCTTTTTATGCCTTAACACGTGAGGCCATTTTGAATAATGAAATCATTAAAGTGTGTGTTTCTATAAAAGAGTCTAATGATTACAGACGATCATTCTGCTTATCTTATATTATTTAATTTCAAACTCATTTTCAGATACCAAGTCATTTATCAAAGGCATCAAATTTTATTTTTCATTTAGAATACAACATAGTATTTGTTATCATAAGAAAAAATCCTTCAATAGGGAGTGTTTAACCTATCTCTTAATCCTATAACGATATTCTTTTCTAGATAACCTAGGCTAAGTAAAGACTTTTTTAAGCTAACAATTTCAGAAATAAATTTAGTTCCCAGAATTACCTGAACTGCGTTAAAACTGCTCTTAAATTCAGAGTGCTTCACTTGATTACTTTTTTCTTTTTACTTTATCAGCTGTAAAGTATGACTTAAATTCACTTTATTTTTAGAGAGTAATCAGCTATGTTAGTCATCTCTATGGAAAAATACATTGAAAGCTATAATCTGCTGACATTTTAAATCTTCAAAAAAAGTAATAGAATCGTACATTTTATCAATGGGAGACGTATAACTCAATACTAATATTGTAAAGGTGAGAAGAAGTTAAAATTTCATTGAAATCAATGTGCTGCCTAAATTATTGCCTACGAGAGTGGTAGAATATTTCTGATATATCACTGTAAAAAATGATACAAATCTTTTTTAAAATTTTATTTTATTTTATTTATTTATTTTTTTGAGACAGTGTTTCTCTCCATCACCCAGACAGGAGTGCAGTGGCGCAGTCTCCGCCTCCCAGTTTCAAGCAATTCTTGTGCCTCAGCCTCCCATGTAGCTGGGAGCACAGGCGTGAGCCACAATGACTGGCTAATATCTGTATAAACAATCTTTAATAGTTAAATTATATGCTATTGGTTACGGGAACAGCTCCCATGTAACCTAATAACACAATTCACTCTGACTGGCAATTACCACCCATTCAGCAGTATCACTCTGATGCCTTATTGTTGGAAATCATGAAATTATATGATACTCGAAGTTGGCCTTTTACCATTTAATCCTACTCCCTTACATAAGCAATCAGAAAGCTGAAAATAACATGTGCAGTGGATTAGCATTAGATCTGATATCTATCTGTCCTCCTGATAATCATTAGTCATATGGCTTTTAGAATGTTACTTAATCTCATTGAGTCTCTGTTTCCAAATTTGGAGTAATAATGCTTTTTTTTTTTTTATTTTTTATTTATTTATTTTTTTTTTAACCAAACCTGAGAAGTATTATAAGAATCAAAGGAGGTGACATGTATGGAAGTGCCTTATCATTGATTGTATTATTGTTCTCTGAAATACGGAACACTCTATGTCCTTGCACAGCATGTGGTTTGCCTAGACATTCACCAGGAAGGGAATTCGATTGGGACACATGCTCTGATATACTCTGGGGGACATGAGAAGACAACACTGTGGTTTGTAAATGTTCCATCAGCCATGTTCTGGTCATTCTCAGCAGCGATGGGCACCACCCTAGAATGGTTCAGGAGGAAAATTTCTGACAAGACAAGAGATAGCCAATCTTTATCTTGCTTTAGGATTTAGCCAACGGGGGCTTAATAATTATCTTATCCTTTTGTCTCTCCAGAATCCGGAAAGCCTGGGAGATACTTTTCCAAGAATTTATTTTCTTTTCACATTCTACCACTGAAAGGTACCATACAATATTTGAAAGGTGAAATAGAATCAAAGCCATTTTGCTATGGCAGCAGTAAGTCAATGTACAGGCAAAAGACAGACCTGATGTGTATCCAGTGTCTTCACATGTTTTGTGAATCACTTGCTTTAGTACTGCAAGCAGCTGACATGTCTGCAGTGGTGTTCTGAAATTCCTATAGTTTCCTTTTCCATTGCCTGCCACTTCCAGATTTCCTGGAATTTAGTGATGCCTTTTCTGACCTTTGTTTTCCTAGTCTTTCTAATGCTTTTGTATGTATGTAATCTATTGTGTTAAATGTCTTCCTATCTTCTTTGCAAAACCCAGATTGATACAGTATCTCACTTTACTTAGATATTTCTGACAATTTCTTTATCAATTATCTAATTGCTACACAAAACACCAAAAACTTGGTGGCTTGAAACAGCAACAATGAAATTAAACATCAATTTAAAAGCTATATAGAGAATTTCCAAATATTTTGAAATGAAAGAAGACACTTCAAAATAATCCATGAGTCAAAGAGAAATTGGAATAGAAATTAGAAAGTAATTTACATGAATATGAAAACACAATATATAATAATTTGTAGGATGCAGATAAAGCACTTCCTAAAGAGAAATTTGTAGAACTAAATGCTTATATTAGAAAACAAGGAAGATGTGAAATCAATGACTTCTGCTTTCATCTTAAAAATAACAGAAAATGAAGATCAAAATAAATTCAAAGTAAGCATGAGAGCAAATAATAAATAGGGCAAATTGATAAAATAGAGCAAAAGAAAACAATAGAGAAAATCAATGAGACAAAAGGCTGGTCCTTTGAGAGCGTCAATGAAGTTGATAAATGTCCAGCCAGAAAAGCCAGAAATAAAGTAAAAATCAATATCAGGAATGTCAGAGGGGACATAACTATAGATCTTATAGATGTTTAAATAGTAATAAGGAAACATTATAAACAACTTACTGACAATAAATTTGACTACTTAGATGAAATTCACTGATAGAGATAAACTATCAAAGCTTATCAGGATTAAATAGTTAAGCTAAATGATCCCATATTTAGATATTGAATTTGTATTTTAAAACTTTATCCCAAAGGAAACTAAAAGTCTGGATGGCTTCATTTATTAATTATACGAAATATTTAAGGAAGAAATAATACCAACTCTATACCAATTGTTCCAGAAAATTTATGAAGGGAGAATACTTCATGGCTCATTCCATGAGCTCAGCATTTTTCTGATATCGAAAACAGACATTACAATGAAAGAAAGTCATGGACCCACACATCTCACAAAAACAGATGTTAAAGGTCTTAATATTTTACAAAATCTATCATAATGATTTATAAAAAGGATAAAACATGATGATTGGGGGGACTTATCACAGGAATACAGATTTTATTTACTATTTAACAATTATAATTCATTTACTGTGTTCATAAACCTCAATCCCCCTCATAATACAATCATCTCATCTGAGACAGAAAACACATTTGACAGAGCTCTTTTTCCACAAACAAGAAATACAAGAAACTTTCTCAACCTTAATGAGGAAAGACTGAAAACTTTACCAGGAACAAAACGAAAATGTCTATTACTATTTCTATTCAACATTGTACTAGAGATTTTATTTGGGGCCATAAGGCAATAAAAATACATAAAAGCATCCATACTGGAAATGACCAAGTGAAGCTATGTTTATAGATAATCTGATTGTTTATGTAGAAAATACTAATGAATCTATAAAAATAGTAGTGAGATTAACAAGGCTGCATGATACAAGGTTAACATATTTAAAAATATTTCTCTATATAATAAGTAATCTGAAATTAAAATTTTAAATACTATTTAAAATAGCATCAAATTATGAAATCATTAATGATAAACTTGTCAAAAAATATGCAAGACCTGTAAGTTGAAAAACCATAAAACATTACTGAGAGAGAGAGAGAGAGAGAGAGATGCCTTAGTCAGTTCAGGCTACTATAACAAATAACCTAGACTAGGCAGCTGTTTGTTACAGTTCTGGAGGCTGTGAAGTCCAAGATCAAGATGCTAGTTGATTTTGTTCCTGGTTTTCTGACTCTTGACCCTTTGTGATTTGCAGACAGCCACATTCTTGCTATATTCTCACATTGGGAAGAGAAAGGGGGCTCTGGTCTATTCCTTTTCTTATAAGGTCATTAATCCATCATGATGGCTCTGCCTTCATGGCCTCTTCTAAACCTAATGACCTCTTGAAGGCCTGATACTACTTCCAGATACCATTATACTGAGGATTAGGACTTCAATATATGAATTTTGAAGTAAAACAAATATTCAGGTCATTGCAAAAGTTTAAAACAAAACAAGGACATAAATTCTTGTTCAGGATTGGAAAGCTCAGTATTATTAAGATACCAATTCTCCCTTTGAATCTATAGGTTAAATGTGATCTCCAGCCACCTTCTAAAAATATGAACTCCCTTTATTTTTATAGAAATCAACATTCTGATTAAAATGTCTTACAGAAATAAATATAATGTATAAAATCCATAAGGACCTTAAAAAATAAATTGGAAGGCTTAAAACCTAATTTTGAGATTTATCATAAGGTAACTAATAAAGACAGTGCACTATTGGCACAAAGATGGTAAAATAAATCAATTGATCAATAAATAGACTCACATATGTATGGCTAATTGATTTTTGAGAAAAGTGACAAGGCAATTAAATGGCGAAAAGATAACCTTTCTCAAAAATCGTGCTAGGACAATTGGTTAGCGAAATGTAAAAATAGGAACCTTGATTAACTGATTCATATCTTATTACAACTAATACAAGTGTATTCAAAATGAGTGAACAACCTAAACATAAAAAGTTTTTTTTTAAATAAAATTTTTAGAAGCAAACAAAGGAAATATACTTGTGACCTTAGGCTATTTTTTAAAAAGATTCAACTGTAAGAGCACAATCTATAAAAGAAAAGAAATGATAGATTGAACTTTACACAAACGAAGAACTCTTTGAATGACATTGTTAAAAAATGAAAAAGACAAATTACATGGTGGAAGAAAATATTCACAAATGGTATAAAGAATCTTCAAAACTCAATGATAAGGAAATTAACAACCCAGGTTAAATAATTATATTATTAGTCATTATGGTAGTGCTAATTAAAGCCATAGTGAGACACTACTACACACATATTAGAATATGGAAAATTAAAAAAACTGACTCTCAGTAGTTGGCAAGGATATAGGACCACTGGAATTCTTATACATGATTGGTGCGAATGTAAAATGGCACAGCCTCTCTTAAAAACAGTTTGGCAGTTCTTAAAATGTTCAAGTCAAACATATATCTAGCTCATAACCCAGACATTTTACTCTCAGGTATTTATTTAAGAGAAATGAAACATATGTCTATACAAAAGTTGTACATGAATGTTCAGAACAGCTTTAATTGTAATAGTCAAAAAGTGTAAACAATACAAGCGTCCATTAACAGGTAAATGCATAAATAAATTGTGTTATATCCATATTATGGAATGCTAGTCAGTAATACAAAGAAGTAATCTACTGATATACCCAATATGGACAAGTTTAAAAATGATTATGCTAAGTGAAAAAAAGTCCTTAATGATCAGTGATGATGAGCTTTTTTTTTCATATGTTTGTTGGCTGCATAAATGTCTTCTTTTGAGAAGTGTCTGTTCATATTCAAGTCAGGAAACAACAGATGCTGGATGTGGAGAAATAGGAAAGCTTTTACACTGTTAGTGGGAGTGTAAATTAGTTCAACCATTATGGAAGACAGTGTGGCGATTCCTCAAGGATCCAGAACCAGAAATACCATTTGACCCAGCAATTCCATTACTGGGTATATACCCAAAGGATTACAAATTATTCTGCTGTAAAGACACATGCACAGGTATGTTTATTGCAGCACTATTCACAATAGCAAAGACTTGGAACCAACCCAAATGTCCATTAATGATAGACTGGATAAAGAAAATGTGACACATATACACCATAGAATACTATGAAGCCATAAAAAAGAATGACTTCATGTCCTTTGCAGGGATATGGATGAAGCTGGAAACCATCATTCTCAGCAAACTAACACAAGAACAGAAAACCAAACTCTGCATGTTCTTACTCATAAGTGGGAGTTGAACAATGAGAACACATGGGCACATAGAGGGGAGCATCACACACCAGGGCCTGTTGGTAGGTGTGGGGGATAGGGGAGGGATAGCATTAGGAGAAATACCTAATGTAGATGACTGGTTGACGGGTGCAGCAAACCACCATGGCACATGCATACCTATGTAACGAACCTGCACATTCTGCACATATATCCCAGAACTTAAAGTGAAATTTAAAAAAAGTCAGGCCAAACACATACTGTATGATTTTACTTATATAAAACTTTAAAAAATGTTAAATGTGTCTATAGTTGCAGAAAACAAATCATTGGTTTACCCAGGATAGGGTATGATGCGGTGAGGGGTAGGAAGAAAAGATTACAAAGGGGCATAAGGAAACTTTTATGGGTGATGGATATGCTTATTATCTTAATTGTGGTAATGATTTCATGACTGTGTCCTCATGTTAAAATACAAATTATACCTTTGACGTGGGAGAAATGTATCTTATGTCCATTATATCTCAATAAAGCTGTAAAACAAACACACAAATAAAACTCAACGTCAAGAATATTTGTTCCTGTGATCAAGACTGGGCTCAGGTACACTGCTTATCTCTGCTTCCTCCTGGTGTCAACTGGGTTCACTCTTGAGGTGGCAATCAGCTGGTGTCTTGACAGGGCTGGAGGGTCCAAGATGGCCTCACTCACATGTCCAGTGCCTTAACTGGGATGGCTAGAATAAATGGGGGTTGGCTGGACTTCTCTTTCTCCTCATAGTCTTCCAACTCCAAGAATTCTATCTTATCCTCAAGAGGATTGCCCAGGCTCCCTGATGCAGAATCTCAGACAGCTTGAGGGTGAAAATAAGAGCTGAAAGTCCTTTCAAGATTTAAGCCTATAATTTATACAATGTTACTTCTGTCCAAGGAAGTATTCTATTGGCCCGCACAAGTCATAAGGTCAACCCAGAATCAGTTTGGGAAGGGACTATAAGGGTATGATTTATTTGGGACTATTGGAAACAATCTATTACAATGTCTATAACTTTCGACCTAGTGATTTTTGCACTCATACTTCTGTATCATTAATGTCACAGAAGTATATTACCATATGTAATAAACACAATTCAAAATTCAACAGTAATTCAGTGATTGATATTTGTGGTTGGCAATTCCTATTTCTTTACTGTCTATACTCTGCCAAGTTCCTGCCTTATGAATGTTTTTTCCTCTTCAGAATGGCAGAAGGGAGGTGGTTCTTCAATTTTATTTCTATATTTAGGGCTATACAATATTTGCTGAAAGTTTTTTCCTATTCTTCAAAAACATGTAGCTCATATATACTTTCCCAGCTTTCATGAGTAAAAGCAACTTTCGTTATTTTTCCCTTGTCATGGTTATTTTCTTTTCTCCATTGCCATACCCTTTTTTACTGCAAAGAAAATATTTCACTATTTGTAGATAATTTATCTTAAGTCTCTTAACTTAAAGGCCTCTCTATTGTACATTTCTTTTTTGTAGCCATATTAACTTTAGTAAAAACATTAAATTGCAGTATTTGAATTATATAAACTAACTCAAAAGATTTGAAGCATTTAAAGAGCCTGTATTGATTTACTTTCTATGAAAAATTGCTGGCCGGGCGCGGTGGCTCAAGCCTGTAATCCCAGCACTTTGGGAGGCCGAGACGGGCGGATCACGAGGTCAGGAGATGGAGACCATCCTGGCTAACACGGTGAAACCCCGTCTCTACTAAAAAATACAAAAAAAAAAAAAAAACTAGCCGGGCGAGGTGGCTGGCGCCTGTAGTCCCAGCTACTCGGGAGGCTGAGGCAGGAGAATAGCGTAAACCCGGGAGGCGGAGCTTGCAGTGAGCTGAGATCCGGCCACTGCACTCCAGTCTGGGCGACAGAGCGAGACTCCGTCTCAAAAAAAAAAAAAAAAAAAAAAAGGAAAAATTGCTGAGTCAAGCACTTTATATTGCACACAATATCTGATAAAATTATGGTAGCCACAATAGACATGATAAAAACAATGGCACCAGGCTAGAAGAAAGGCAGACACAAGATAAATAGATGTATAACAATATACAGTCAATGCTATGGAATTTGCAATTTCTTACAGCCAATACCTATGCAATGCCAGATTCTAGAAAGCACCAAGATCTATTGAACTAGTTTTCTGTCTAACACAGTTAAAACAAATCATTACAGTCTGCCAAAACGTGAACAAGCATGACTCTTGGTTCTCTCTCAAACGATCAGTCCTGAAAGGATTATAAAAGCAAGAAAGAAACATGGACTCTAAGAATTAACAACGGTGTGGGAAGCCACAGAGGAGATTTACGACTACCCTAAATTGGTTTGTGTTTGGATGGTGAGTGCCTGAAAATTGCCACTGAATATTTTGATGAGAAAATGAATTAAGATAAATCTTTTTAACTTTCTGCTTTTGATTCTCTCTTTGTTTTTTAATCTTAGGATGACTATTTCCTGCTCTTTATTACTAGAAATTGGCAGCAACATCTCAGACTGGATAATGGCACTGGTGGAATAATTACCAGGAAGAAAAAAAATCCCCACTAAAGTGATGAAAACATGTGCAGATTGTCCAGTCTTCTGCTTTTGTACCACTTGCCCTTCCAGATGTCAGGGTTGGGATTTATTTCTCCCTATGGGTTTAAAAATAAAACTGATCAGAAAATTTGCCTGATACTGATGAAAAATAAGATGTAGTAATTTAGGCTTTCACACTAGACTCAGAAATAGAATCCATTAATATGTTTTTTCCTACGGATCCATTTAAAAACATCTAAATATGATGAAAATGAAAGAATGGAGAGAAATATGCAAGGAAAACATAAACGTGAAAGAAAGCCAGGGAAGCAGTACCAATATCTGATGAAAATAGATTTTCATGTAAAAAGATATCATAACAATATATTTCTTATAAAAGATACAATAGGGCAGAATAATATATCTATCATAATCATATGCCTGTCTAACAATATAGATTCCAAATATATCAAGGAAACAACAAACTAAACAGCAGGAAGAGATAAATCACCAATTACAGTTGTTTATTTCTAGACTACTTTGCTCTGAGACATATAGAACAAGTAGACCAGAAATACAGATATTGAAGATATGAAGAATACAATGAAAAACCTTGAGCTATTATGTCTATCTATATCTACCTCCCTACCTAATCTCCTTGACATTAAATATACATTCTTTTCCAGAATACATAAAATGTTTTTAAAACTAGGCCATACATGAGATCATAAAGGAAGCATAAATAATTTCTTAAGTATCAGTATTTCATAGGCTTTTTTCTTCCACCAAAACAAAGTGAAATTTGAACAAATAAAAAATAACAGCGAAGAAAAACTCATATATTCTGAAAGTGAAATTACATATTTCTAAACACTATTTGGCAAAACTGGAAAATTATAAAGGAAATGTATAGATATTTATAAGTTGATAATGAAAAATAATAGACACATAATTGGATAGACATAGAGTAGATACATAATTGACTTCCAAAAATTATATAAAGTCAGGATTTGTGGGAAACAGATAAAGCTAAACAAGGAAAAATTTTGATAGCTTTAAACACATATCAGAAGTGAGAAAAGATTAATGAGCTCAATATTAGACTCAAGATGTTGGAGATAGAAGAAGAAAGTGAACTCAAAGAAAGAAGAAGGTGGAAAATAAAAGATAAGAGGGCAGAAAAGGTGAAATAGTCAGTAGAAAGTATTAATAATTTCAAATTACATTTTAAAAAAGATTAATAAGATGGCTGGAAAATCTGATTAAGATAGAAAAAAGAGAAAGAGGTAAAAGGAAAAAAATGCAAGTAAACAAAATACAGAATGAAAATAGAAAATCACTGAGACAGCAAAGATTAAAAGAATAGCAAAAGACTATGAAAATTACTATTCAACAACAAGTCTGAAAACTGGATAACATGAATTAATTCCTCCAAAAATAACCAAAAATTGGATCAAGAAAAACATGGAACTCAAATAGACAATTAGTATTAAACAATTGCAATGTTAATCAAAATACTCCCCTTTTAAAAATATTTTAGAGAAAATTTTCATGTTGTTGTGTGGAGAATTTGCACGCTCTTGGATGAGATGTACTAATATTATAAAATATCAATCATCCACAAATTAATTTATATATTCAGTGTTTTCTCAGTCCCAGTAGATTTGCTTAAGGAAATCAATAAACTGTTCTCTACATTTACATATCACAAGAAAATCCTCACGGTGGGTGACAGGGGATATGTAAGACGGTGTCCTTTGCAGCATTATTTGTGGCGGTGGAGTGTTGTGGGCATTCTCTGAGTGGTTGATCACTCAGAGAGTGGAAGGTAAAATGGGAGGAATCCACACTGGGGAGTATAATGCCACAGGTAGAATCAATGGAGAGCACATAGAAACATGAATGACTTTAAAGACATAATACTGAGAAGAAAATAAGAGACAAAGACAATAAGAGATAAAATGAAATAGGCAAGACAACATCATTTTAATAACTTCAAAATATAAACACAAAACAATAACAAAAACTTACAGCAACACAATAAAACAAAAGTGAACACATTACATTGATTGGAATGGTTGCTTATTGCAATATTGGAGAGGTGTGAAACTGGAAGTGGGGTATGGAATTCGAAATAAGTGCATCAGTAAATGAAGCAAGAACACAGCCTTGCGTAGAACCAATGATAATGATGCTGTGGAATGAACTGAGAAGTTTAATTCACCCAGTCCTCTGAGCCTGAGATTCAAAAGAGATTAAGGCAAACAGCCAAGAAAAACACATGCAAAGCACACATTTAGAAACCAGTAACCGTAGGTTACTGAAAGTCTGCATAAAAGTATTGAAAAGTAATTGCATGTTTTTCTTCTTTTTCTGTTTAATCTCCAGCCTCTCCTTTTCCTTGTTCTTTCACCTGAACTTATACTTGTTAAATTTCTGAAATTGTGAATAATAATGATAACAAAATATGCAATAACTCCTCCTTGACTTTATGCCATCCCTAGGTCTAGTCTTTTCTCAGCAAAAATTCTTAGTAACACAGTCTATGCCCAATGCACTGGTTCCCTACTTCTTAGTTCCTCAATATTCATTGTAAGTGGATCCTTGATCCACTGGCATATACATGGCATTATTTAGATATTTTAACATAATTATATATGTAATCGATAATATATTTTGCTTATTCAATTTAGTGTATTTTAACATAGGAATATCCCATTTATTACTCTTGCTGTATTAGATAAGAAGTTTCTTGAGGTCATCCCATGTATTATTCATCTTTGCATCTCACACATCTTAGTACAGTGCCTTGCAATACTAAGTGTCTAAAATATTAATAGTAAATGAATAAACAGAGCTTTGATTTTAAATAAGTGAAAAGGTCCAGTGACAGACAAAATTGAGAAGTTGGCATATTTTACTTTGCAGTCTCAATCGACCTTTTCTTTGCTTTGTGTCATAGTTACACAGTCCAGGCCTATATTCTGGTCCCAACACTTACGGTCTAAATATATTGAGAAAGATATTTAGCCTCTCCAACTTTCATTTCCTCATCTGTAAAATAGCAAACAATTATTATCTATCAACTAGAGCTCTTATGAGAAATCAATAAAATAAGCCTTAGATCATTGCCTGGCCCACTATAGGCAAGAACTCAAACATGATTGAAAGTACTTTTTATTACATAGCAATTCTTTTATTCCTTTTCCCATCTTCTTTTTTCTTGCTCTCTACTTCCTGTCAAAATTGGAGATTATCAGATCTCAGTTATTTAAGTTGTAAGACAAGATTGTCAGTCAACAGTCCTGGCTTCTGTGGAATATCAGTCCTGGAGTCTAGAGGATGGTCTGACAGGCCAAACTAGGCATAAAAGAAATAAACCCAGGAAATACCTATGCTATTGAGATAAACAATAATTTGGTTTTGCAGAGTTAGGGGAGTGAGCATTTGGACTGAAGATGCTGTCAGTAGAACACAAGAGACATTTTCTCAGGCAGTAGGGCACAGCATTGATAGAATTTGAAGTTGAAAGCACACTGAAATTTAGATAATTTTAGAAATGTAGTGGCTTACACTGGAAACTCTGAGATTGATTTCAAATCACATGAGGTTTCGAGATTCATAAGGGTAGGAGATTGGGGATTAACAGAGAATTCAGTCTAGAGAGAGACAAGGACTTATGCATTGTCACGGACACAACTGGTTTCCAACTAAATATATATTCCTTCTTCTCCTTTGCTGAACAACATATAATATGGGAATGTATCTTTCTGCATGCAGTTAATGTTCTTCAGGTGAAGCTGACACACCGCTAGTTCCAGGAAGAGGCTTGATTGGGCAAAGGGTGGTCCTGACCATTTTTATATTGATTGGTGCCAGTGAAGCAACACACAGAATTTTGTGGCCTACCTTAAGAATCTGACCCAGTAATAGACTTAAGACTCCATTTGTGCTAATAAGAGACAAGTGGAGGCATGCTGGGGATTTGGGGAAAGAGGTTCTCTCATTCTCATTTGCTTTGTTGCCAGAAACAGTCCCAGTTTCCAGTTCAGGAAGATGTGGTATAAGATGTGAATCCTGGAAGTACTATGCCATTTTTCCCTTTACTGGGAAGTCAACTATAGTAGAGAATGCTATACTGTTACCAAAACCGATTTCCTGTTTTGCTTGGCATTGTAAGATATTTTCTATGCATTTTGTACTTAGGGATAGCACATATCCATACAACTAAATTCTATTTTTGTCACTTCTGGGCAAAGTGATAAGAATGTATGCCTCCCCTATGCTCTCTTTTGCTGTACACTAGTTGAATGAAGAGAACTCTGAGCAATTATAAGAGAGTGTAACTACATGTTGGGAAGAGCCCGTGTTCCTAAATGATGACATAGAAGGCCATTACCACCAGAAATATTCACATTGGATGATGATGTGATTGAGAAGTTAATTTTTGTCGTATAAATGCTGTAATAATTCAAGATGTACCCATTGCTAGCAGTTAACTAAACCAGAATTAATCTCACACGGGGAAGATAGGATAGAGATAGAAAAGCAACCATGCTACATTTTCTTTATCCAGTCTATCATTGAGGGGCATTTGGGTTGGTTCCAAGTCTTTTCTATTGTGAATGGTGCTACAATAAACATACATGTGGAATGATAGGCTGGATAAAGAAAATGTGGCACATATACACCATGGAATACTATGCAGCCATAAAAAGGATGAGTTCATGTCCTTTGCAGGGACATGGATGAAGCTGGAAACCATCATTCTCAGAAAACTAACACAAGAACAGAAAACAAACACCACATGTTCTCCCTGATAAGTGGGAGTTGAACAACAAGAACACATGGACACAGGGAGTGGAACATCACACACCAGGGCCTGTCGGGAGGTGGGGGAATGGGGGATAGCATTAGGAGAAATACTTAATATAGATGACAGGTTGATGGGTGCAGCAAACCACCATGACACATGTATACTTATGTAACAGACCTGCACGTTCTGCATATGCATATGTATCCCAGAACTTACAGTATATTAAAAAATAAAAAGAAAAGAAAAAGGAAAGAAAAGAAAAAGCAACCATGTCCCCAGTGATACTGCTGAGCTGTTGAACCAAACAATCTCTGAAACTCAACCCAAATCTTCCAGTGGGGAGAAATAAATCTCTATTACTGTTTAAATGTGTGAGTTGGATTTTCTGTTTTTAGCTGAAAGGTAATTTCATGAAGAATAAGACAAAAACCAATCCATGGACACAAGTTACAAGGTTAAACTAAGTCATGAAGAACAAGGCAAAGATATATATTGCACAGAACTAGATGAGCTGGGTCCTAGCAACAAAGCAATAAAGACAATTTGATGTTAAACTGTCAAACAACGAATCCATGGATATTCGTATTTTGTATGCGCCTTAATCAAAATCATCAGACAGTAGGGTTATAGCTGTACCTGTAGGTGGAGTGGAGTTCAAGTGGTCCCAAGTGTAGTGGAGCCTAGACTATATAAGCAGGAAGCCAACTTCCTATTAGGCTAGGAAAATAAATTAGGGACTGGCTGGACTGCAGCAGATAGAAATTTTTTCCAAGTAGCTGAAATGGATAAAATGTCCTTTTAATGCATGTTCTGCACTAACATAAAACCAAACCTATAAGTCCATGCCAGTCCAAACCTCTTTACATCTTCTCCTTACTAGTCATATGTGATTTCCTGTTCAATAATTGTGAATATTTCACATTTTCTCTGGTAAGCCACCCATATTTTCCAATACATTTTATTTTTTCATTACTACAGAACTGTATTTTAAATATTTAATCTCTTCTATTACACACTGGAATGCATGTCCCCACTTCCTCTGTTATCTTGGCCTCTACTAATGTTACTTATGAGAAAATATGTCATTGAAATAAATTCTTTTCATTGGTAAAAATTTAATGGTAATGTTATAGCAAGAGCTTTCATTCATAATGAGTACACCTTAATTATTTCAAGAAATTTCCAAAGATAACGTTTTTTTGCATATTTGGGGAGAATGAGTTAACAGTAATGAATCAGTAAACAACATAATCTATTTGACATAAATAGACCATACTCTAATTTCTATTCTAAAACCTAATAGAAATGGTTTACTATCTTTATTTCTACTCTTAAGTCTGTTGTTTTACCTGCAAATTATAATGAATTTTAAGGTTCTTAAAAAATAAAGAGTTTGTGCTATCTGTGATTCTGGTCGCTCAGTATATATCTACAACTGCAGCTGCAGTGATCAAGACGGTAGCATTCAGAAGTGCTCCTAAGAAGGGACTAGAAAGTATTCAAATTAAAACTTTTTCACAGTTAATCATGAATTCTATTTGACTTCAAATGAGGAGATGACAAAAATTACTTTCAAATGAGGAAAATATTTGAAGTTTAGTAAGATAAAATTTAATATACAGTCATCTGAATTTGTTGGATATGAGGGTAGAAGTAGAAATAAAGTTCATACAACTACCCAGACCACTTCTAACTTAATCAAAAAAATGTATTCTATTTGCCAGTAAATAGTACTGTTTTTGGACCTCTAGTAAACTAGTAGACATTAGCTGTGATCTCTCCCTTGAGACTTCTTAAATTCAGTGATTTTATTAAGGATTTCATTCTCCTGTTGAAGAGAGAACCCTTTACAATTGAGTGAAAAATTACATCAAATGTAACAAAAAGTATTGTTTTAGACAAAGTGAAGATTCTCTGGTAAGGTGAAGGTCTCATTTTTCTTATAAAAGTATTTATTTTTCTCCACCTGCAGACTGGACACTGTGACTCCAGCAGGTTACCACAAATCAGATAGTCATTCTATCTGATACTCATGCAAAGAGATTAATTATAATCAGTAGAAAAATGTAACACATTGAAATGATTACATGACAGTAAATAGACTGTTCCAAATCCTACTACTGAATAAGTAATTGCCTAAGGAATCCTTTATATTACTTTTGTAAATAATGGCAAAAAATATTGTATTCATATAAATTTTCTTTGGATTGAAGGTCTAAAATCCTAGATGGATATATAAATAATTTTTCAATGAAAAACCAACATATTGTAGTGTGCTTTAATAGATTTGAGCTAATCTGAAAGTGACTTTGTTAAAGATATTAAAGTAGAGAGATTGCTGTAAAGGAAATGTTAAAACTTAGTCTTAAGTAACAAAGAACTGCCTACTACTCTGCTTAACCAAACACAGGGAAATAATATTTCTAGCTAAAGGTTTGAGAAACAGAAACAAATCTAGAATACTTTTCAAATATTAGCCTGATAAGTAAAATTTTGACAGAGGGAAAAAAACTGATGCTTAAGTTAAATAAAACCTTCACCTACATTGATTCATGACCTTGTCCTCAACTAATACAAAGTACAGAAAGCATTATAAATCATATTGTACTGGATGAAATTGATTTCACTATCACAGCTTTCCATTTTTTCCATACACAGAAGGAAGAGTTAGGGATTTCAACATAAACTACAAAAATTAAAGTATCTCTATGATTTTGGAATATTAGTATATCACACTGCTAAAGTCACGGTTCCTCAATGAGATGGCATATTTTACATTTTGCACAAGCTTTTGGTTATATTCATTATTTTCCCAAGACAACACTGTGAACGCTATATGGTCTAAGGAGTAGAAAAGTGTGACTTTAAGAATAGTTGTACAAAATTGGAGGCATTTACTTTTCTGAAGGAAAGGGTCCCTGAAAATTTAGTTACATTGAAATTATTATAGCTCTTTTACCACTCTGATGCAAACATTTGCTTTCTCATACCTTGAGATGAAGAAATTGCAAACTTCAATGTTTTTCTGAGAAACAAATAGTAATCATTCCATACCTGTTTTAATTGTATGTCATCCTTTGAAGGAAAGATACAAAGAGCTGGTTTGGCACCCACAGTGAGGCCATGGTGTTCTTCTGTTGAATGTAAACAATATATAAACAATCCCAGAGATCACCAGCATCAGATAAGGCCACTCTGACCCCAGTAAAGTGAGACAAAAACAAAACCAGATCCTAATCATGTTTGAACACAGATACAGACTGGGTCAATGTAAACACAAAAAATTACCAAAACCTCCCTCTCCCAGCTAAGATGAATGACTGCCTTTTTAAAATTTAAAACAATTATAGCTTTATCCTCACTCTTTTGGCTTCAGAGAAAAATTTGTTAAGATATTCATTCATGGAATGACTCCTTCCTGACAGTACCCAATGTGGAGATAAACCCTTTTCCTTGAACTCTTTCTTCTTAGATCTCTCCCAGATCATCTACCACAAGCCCTAATCTTACAATAAATTATTTTAAGATCATTCTTACTGAGTGTCTTCGTTTATTTGTGACACTTTAACAAAATACTTAAGACTGAGTCACTTTTAAATAATGTAAATTTCTCGTAGTTCTGGGGGTCAGAAAGTCCAAGATCAAAGAACTAGTAGATTTGGTGTCTTGTGAGGATTACCCTGCTTCATAAATGGCACTTCTTGCTGCATCCTTACGTGGCAGGGATGGTAGAAGGGCAAAAGGGACCTCGTTAGTTCCTTTGAGCCCTTTTATAAGGGCATTAATTCATTCATGAGGTGAAGCCCTCATGACTTAATCACTTCCCCAAAGGTGCTACCTCTTAATACTGTTACATTGGAGATTAAGTTTCAACATGAATTTCAAAAGGGACGCAAACATGCAAACATAGCACTAAGATGCCCAACAGTTCCCATGGTATAGTCTCCCTTGCTGCAGCAAACATCAGTACACCCAGGTTTTACTGCAGGTGTGTTCATGGTGGTTGTTTGACTCATGGACATAAGCTTTATGCTATTACTCTCAGTTTGACATAGATGCTATTAATATATTTGACATAAATAGACCATACTCTAATTTCTATTCTAAAACCTAATAGAAATAACTTATTCTCTTTATTTCTACTCTTAAGTCTATGGCATATTTCACTTTACAGGTTGATAAAATCTTTCATTATATATAAATTAGTTATCTTTGAATGACTAACAAATAGCCTTCGCTCTGAATATTAGAAAATAAAATCAATATTTTGAAAAGTTGGCTTAATTAACAAGTATGGCATCGTTGCAAGGTAAGGAAAAATAGTAAGTGACCCGTCACTGTGTCATCTTAAAATATGCATATACAAAAGTGCAAGAACTGCTTTCAGATATTTTTCATATTCAGCTGGGGGCAGAGTCCGTTGATCAATGAATGCAACTATTCACGTTGTGTTTTAAGTCTTCAAAAAAGGCTTGATTAATGTAAGGCAAGTTAAAAACATAGAAATCAAGTGGTGGTTTGATACCATTTGATGGTATTGTTACTGGTGGAAAGTATTCGAGTTATGGGTGGTGAATCCATACGGGTCTGCAGCAACCTCAGTTCTTGCCTTCTCAGAATAAAGAATTCGACTGAGGAGCATAAGGCAGAAAAAGAGACCAACGCAAGTTTTAGAGCAGGAGTGGAAGTTTATTTAAAAGGGCTTTAGAAGAGGAAAGAAAGGAAAGTAGCTTGGAAGAGACTCAAGCGGGCACCTGAAGGTCAAGTGCGGTGTTTAAACTTGATCCCAGGACTTTATTCGCTGGCCCCTTTTCCATGAATTTTCACTTAGGGTGGGCTGTTCACATGCGCAGTGCCTTCCTTACCCTTGGGAGGTGAGCACGCGCAGTGTGTTTCAGAAGTTGTACACATGCCCATCTGAGTCTTTCTTCCCTTTTCCAGCGGTGTGTTCCCAGAAGGTCATGCTCTGCAGTTTTTGTCTCTTAATGCACATGCCTGGGAAGTTACTTCTCCCTGGTGTCTGCATTCATTTAACACTTTAGTGCAACAGGTGTGGACCATCAGGAAATGGCCTCTCCCTGGTGCTGGCTGCCAATTTAACACTTTTAGAGAGGAAATGTGATAACTGCCAAACTATCACCTGACATTTCTAGTGGGTGGGGGAGAGTCCTCTCCTTCCCTGCTCATGCCTGTCTAACTACCTGTAACAGTATTAACTCCAAACAATATAGAGTGCCTAAATCATGCTTTGCCAAATCACTCACGACATACCAGCTGGTTTCCAAATGATTATACACAAAGAACACAACCAAAAGGGAGATCAAATAACCCTTTGATTCATATCTGAACAGGTATCTGCAGATTGTGGGTAAAGGTTTGATACACAGAGTCTACACAGGTTCTAAGTTTAAAGCTTGCAAGAGATCCTGCTTTGCTCTTAAATATTAATATTGAGACGAGACAAGCCTGTCCATATGTGTCTCAGTGGCAAAAAAAAAAAAAAAAAGAAAGAAATAAAAAGATGAATGGTGTGGACAGAGAGAGAGAGAGAAAGTCTTGAGAATATTACTCAGCTCCAAGAGAGAGGGAGAGAAAATACTTGAGAGACTGTGTGAAACCCAGAAATCTCCATGTGAGAGACAGATCCTGTGTCCATTTCCTGATACAGCTGCAGTGTATCAGAGACAATTAAGACACAGTACCCCACTTCATGGTAAAATATACCACAAATGATCAAATTAATGCTTTATATTCTACTCCATCATGTTAATATCTCCTTTTCCTTTAGAGGAGCAAGCAATTTGGAGACCAGATTATCTATGTTCCCAAACCTCAGCTCTACCTCTTATGTTCAAATACTGGCTGGGTGTGTTTGGACAAATTATTTAGGCTTTCTATGCTCTTTCATCATGCATAAGCTTAGAATAATAAAATTACCCATTTCATGGGGCTTTTCTGAGGATTTTGTGAGGATTGGTTTTTGGAATATGAGATCCTGAAGTGTATCAAGATAATTCTGTTCTTTTCATCTTACGTCTAGTTGTCAATGCATACAACTGCTTATTTTGTACCTTCCTGGGTAAAGAGAGCCAGACACTTTAGTCTATACCAAAAAAAAAAAAAAAAGCATCAGAACAGACACTAATTAGACTGTCTCCAAGGTTCCAGCATATGCTAGATTAAAATATCACTCCCTAATTTATTACGAATTTCAAAGTATGCCTATCCACATTTTTCAGTCATGTTCATTAGGAGAGGTTTTTCAATTAGTACTACATGGTGGCTTAGCTCAACAATAATGTCAGTTAAGAAAAATGCCTCCAATTTGTAACTCTCCTTCTTACTAAGGTTTTACAGAAAAATTAAATTTAAAATAATTCCTTTTGCAGATTTTAATAAAAAGAAATTAAAATTTAAAAGCACTCCACTTCCAAATTTTCTCATTCTCTGCAAATAGATTTAACTGGGGGCTTGGTAGAATTTTAGTATTTTTCTCAGTCAACCTAACTAGAATCAATAGCCAGCACTGTAACATTTTCAGCGTTGGATTAATTCAATCCCAAGTCTTAAGTACTCTCATTTTTCAGTATCTGAAATGGTTAACACAGACTAGGCTGGGCATGGTGGCTCATGCCTGTAATCCCAGAACTTTGGGAGGCCAAAGCAGGAGGATCACATGAGGTCAGGAGTTCGAGACCTGGCTGGCCAATATGATGAAACCCCGTCTCTACTAAATATACAAAAATTAGCCAGGCATGGTGGCATGCACCTGTAATCCCAGCTACTTGAAAGGCTGAGGCAGGAGAATCACTCGAACCACAAGACTATTACAAAACTAGTCCTCTACCTAAGAAATTCATAAGAAAAATGCAAGTTCTTATAAAAAAATGTTTCCAAACAAGATGATGGTATCAGACAGGACTTCAACACTGACTAGCTTATAGCAGAATATGTACTGTACTGTCCTGTGTAGCAGAGCAACTTACAATGCTTGTGGATCTAGGGGCCCAAATGATGTAATCAAGCCTCTTTCTCTCTCTCCTTTTGCTTTTGCTTGGGTTCTGCGTTCTTCTGTGCAGACTTCATTCACAGATAAGCCTTTCAAAATAGTGTTTCCCAACAACTTGAAGTTTACATAATTCTCCAGAGTGGCATTTTCAGCAGAAAGATATATGCGCTGCCTGAGTTCAAAATGAAATAAAATAAAATCCTAGGATTTAGCCTTATTGGACTGACGTATCCCAATATCACATGCATATCAGAGATCAGATCAGATATATGATGTTTTCTGGGAAAATGGAAGGACAGAGAAAGGATAAAAGGAAAATCTTGTTTTAACATTGTCCAGAGTATAATCTGTGCATACCAGTTGTCCAGAGTTCGTAATTTAAACAGTTTTGTGGGGAAAATTCTGTTGAACAATTAATTTTACTGTCACATGCTTGTCACTGCGCTCTGTAGAAATCAAGGGTTTTTGTTTGTTTGTTTGTTTGTTTTCTTGTTTGTTTAGTCCTCTGCTTTCACTGTGAAACCTTCATAATCCTTGCCTCCAGTATCCCAGTAGGAATCCATATAACTTCTGTCGTGGACTTTTCTCGCAAATCTCATGGTAGCTAATGCTATTGTGCTGCTGCTGTCGGCATTTCTCAAACCCATACATTAGAGGCTAAATTTGAAGCAATAAATTTTGTCTTATATTAGTCCTTGAACATAACCTATCATTTTTAAAAGAGACTTTTTCTTAAGACATTATAAAGTCTTTGTTCTCTCCTTATTTCTGACTGTAGCCTGACCTGACTTTCAACAAAGAATCAAATCATTTTCTTAGACTCAACTAAGGAAATAGAGGAAAGGAAAAAGAGAAAAAGCAAAAGAAACCCACATATAAACATTGAAAATAAAATAAAAAGCTATAGACTCTGGGATTTCCAATTTTATGCCACACACCCATTCCAGTAACTAACAATACAGATGCCAAAAGTCTTTTTACACTTAATCTCTGTTTGAGATTTCTCTGGCTCTGGCAGGCTTGTGTAAGAAAAAATGTTAAATTAAAAAAAAATTAATTTTTGTTGTTGTTGTTGTTGTGAGCATAACCAGTTGCTTAGCAAGAACAATTCCTTCTCCTTGTCTCCAGAGCCCCTGAAGAAGAAAAAGAAAATAAATATTTATCTCTGGCCAAGATGTCATCCCTGTTTACTCACTTTAAGGTTCCAAATAAGCCTGCTCAATAGCTGGATCATTTTTCCAAACAACAAATACCAGCTGTCATATTTCCACAAATCTTTGATGTCCTGATGCAGTAATCTACTTCCAAATGCTGGCCCCCATGTAGCTCCATACTTGAGATTGAGAAAGTAGGAACTGAGATTGGCTTGGATGGTGTTTTGATAGTATTAGAATGTGCAAATCGTGGTGTTTTGTGCAAGTAGCAAGTGATTCTGCATGATTGTAGCTTAGAGGGTGGCCAGTGTTGGGATGCTGAGTCTAAAAAAGTATGCTGAACCTGTACTTTTGTTACTTATGCCAGGCTGCATTTATTTTACTTATGCCACTTATGTTACCTGTGCCTGCATTTATGTTACTTCTCTAGATTTTACTCTGTAGGCATTGAGGATCTTTATGTAATGAAAGATGTGACATATTTTTATTAAATTCAGTATTAAAAGCATATATCTCAACTTTTATTCAACATTTATGTCCCCTATTGGACATTGCTTTCAGTTTAAAAGACTGTGTGAGCAATAGAAATGCATGAGTTCAGAATTATCTTTTGGTATTTGATGTCTAATCCAACTGGGAAGGGGAAATTACTCTCATTAGAGCCACCTTGTTATCTTATGAAAGTATCTCAAAACCTTATTGGTAATATTTTTAGACAAGTCTCGAGGATCTTACTCAACTCTAAGAGTTAATCTCTAAGAAAGTATTACCAACTTCTGCTGATTTTCAAGCAATTAAACAGTGTAATTTGAGCCACTGAACTTAAATTGGATGCCAACAATATAGAACTACAGTGTCTTTTTAAAATGATCCTGCATACATGGGTTTCATTAGATCACCTTGTAAATGCATCACTAAGAGTGTTAGTATTGATGCTTCTTTGGTGACAAGGAACAGGAATCCATTCAAATAAAGAGGAAATGTTTTGAAGGGATATGAGGGAAAAGCACAATTGAGCCTCGTTGAAGTCATAATTTGTGAAGCCACCAGGGCAGCTACTTTTTTCATCTCTCTAGAGTCAAATTATTTCTCCCTCTATTTTCTTGGTAAGTCTCCTACTTCTTGCTACAAAAAGAACTGTCATTCCTGATAAAAATCTGCATGACTTGTGAATCTACATTCTTTGAAAGCCAAATTTCAAATTCTTACGGAAGTTCTGATTGGTCACTGATCATTCATTGCGTTGTTATAGTTGGAGTATGGTCACATGCTACTTGTGAAGCTAACTGGACTCAGCTGTACATCAGGCATTGCTGGTGGTGAGAACTTCCTAGTGAAGGGAAGCAATGTATGGGATAACCTCTTATTGTGCTTGATCATTTCTTTTTAAAAAGCATTTAAAAAATTGTTTTGTAGAGATAAAGAGTCTCACTTTGTTGCCCAGGCAGGTCTTGAACTCCTTGCCTCAAGGAATTCTTCCACCTTGGCCTCCCAAAGTGCTGGAATTACAAGTGTGAGCCACTGTGCCTGGCCTATATATATATATATTTTTTTTTTAAACAAATGATAACCAAATGAATAGGTCACGATGACTATTGTAGAATTGACCTAACCTAGTGCCAGAATTTATACTACAATTAAAGATTAATAAACACAGCCTTGAATATTGGTCTCATCTTTTCTCCTTTATTTCAAAAGTCAAGTACGTTAGATAAAATCAAGAGGATGAGAGTCATTTATAATAATGTTATTAACACTTAAAGCTCTAAATAATTTTGCCCTGAAATTATATCAAATTTTATTTTAGTATTTAGAGTAATTATTTTATCAAACAATTGTAATCTGAAGTTTAGAAAAATGTTATGAGATAAATTTATAAAGAAAAGTGGTAACAGCTAAGAGCAAAACCAGACTTATCACTATAGTAACTAGATTTTTACACATTCATTAATAGTGTTTCCAGAGTAAAGAACAAACAGAAAGTAGTAGACAAGAGATATATACATTTGAAACAAGATATGTAACTCTAATGTTTTATATGCTACAACACCACTAAAAGAACCATATTCACAAAAATGTTATTTTTCCTCTCTTTTCTGTCCTTTGAGGCATGTCCAATTAAATAGTGAGATATGACAGTGTATGACTGGAATATGCTGTTATAACAGCAAAATGACAAGATTCTGCATGCTTGATTGCCTATTACGTCTTATTTCCCTCAAATGCAAGAATGCGAAAAAACTTTGCATGAGAGACTCTTAACAGAATTAACTTGCTTTTTAAAATAATATCACTCCTTAGAATTAAGAACAAACACATTGAAAACTTATTATGTTTCAGATAATATGACAAATGCTTTGCTTAAAAGATCATAATTTACTTTAATAACATTTTAAAATGGGAATCCATTGTAAAATGGGAAACAAAAATGTTTCCCATTTTACATATGAAGAAACAGGATTACAAAATTTTAGTGGCAGAACACTGGGGAGCCTGGAGAAGAACAGAAATGAAATGAAAAATCCTAACGGTGACCTGAAGGAAATTTTTCAAAAGGCAGCTGTTGCATGGAGAGAACAAGTTTTTGGCTAGGGTGACAATTTATAAATAAATGGTCTTGTTAAGCCAGGTATTGGCATTAGCAGAGATTTACCACACTTAGTCTTGAGGAACAAGCTACAGGAAATGTTAAAGCAAAGTTTTCAGCTCAAATTCCTAAATATTGAGATATACTTCAAATGGAAACATTTTGGTAAAAGTGTTTATTTGGCACACAAATTATTCACACTCAAAGACAATCCCACAGAATCTCCTACTTGTACCATCTTTGGAAAATCACTAACACTCTTTAGTTTTTGATCCATTTATCTGAAGATTGTTTCTATGAGACCTGCAAGTCCTAATGTTCTGTAATTTGATGGAGACTTTTTTGGTTTATGTCAGCTCTGTCCTTCTCCTCTCCCAGCTATTTAGTTTCCTTATAAAGAATTCTGTTCATACGTCTGTTTATTAAATCAAGCATTGGCTTTATACCAGTCTTGAAGGAATTCACTTTTTTTCATATTTAAATAATTGAGATGGTGAGTGCAACTCTTATGAAACTAAATCTCATAAAAGTGTTTACATTTTCTCTGTTTCAAAAAGTAAATATGCCAATCTGGGTTTTCTTTTTTTTCTTTAACAACTAGTAGCATGGAAACCTGGAATAACTATGTCGTCTGTACAATATTCTTTCCCAAGAAAATGAAGGTCACTTTGAACAAACAAATGATAGTCTCTGCCAGGTGGGAGTCTTCGGATTCATTAAAAGCAGAGTGAATTTGCAGCATGTTGAACTCAAAGGAATTGGCAAACAACTACAACTAAAGCGAAATCCATGGAATTTAGAATTAACAGTTTTTAAAAAATACTTCATCAAATAATAATTTAAGAAAATAGAAATACAGCTAACTCTTCCTAATCGTAATGAAGGTATAGTGGATACTAAGTAGCAGGCAGTTGGATTTGATTTTAGAAGAAATTTTCATGTGCATTCTGTTATCTCCATTTACTATAAAACCACTGTACTGTGAATTTGTCATGAAATGATTTTATGAGATAATCAGTAAAATATATGCCAGAAAAGCCTTGATATGTCTTAAAAGGCCAGACTGAAAGTACAAAATATTCTTGGAAGTGGTGTTCTCTTGTTCTCAAATGTAGTTGAAAACTAATTTAATAAAATAGGAAAATCTAATTAAATCAGAAATGCTGTTTTGTCTTGCTGATATTGTATATCCATGATCTCAATTAAGCAAAGATTTAGACAGTCAAGAGTTACAAAAGATATTTCAAATATTTAATTTGAGATCATACTATCTTTCAGACCAACATCATACAGACATGCTTAGGGGAAAAATACATTTCCTTTCTGCAGTTTCCAGATACAATCAGTGAACATTTATTAGGGTCCAAATAAATGAATTAAATTTTTGTTTTTAAAGTATTTAGAAAAGTCATTACATATTACCTTATGCTGTTTGGTAGATGCATTTTCCTGAATCAAGAAAAGTATTTGGTTTATAGCAAATTACAAAATTTACTAAAGTCCCTCTTATTTTCCAAAGAAAACTTGTTAGCATTCTATAGAACTAACTCTTAGGATCAAACTTTTAAAAATGCTGGGTAAGTTATAGTTACAAGGTTACTATATCTTCTTCTACATGGCACGAAAAGCGCACTAATAATTTATATCCATTTCCTTCTGTACTCTCCTAATGCCCTATGCTATTAATAGCAACAAAGCCCTGGAATTATCCCTTTCTATACATTATAGATACAAAAAGCTCATTGTGGGGTCACTCTTTATTTCTCTGTTCTTAATATGTGCATTAGTTTGCTCCAGCTACCATAACAAAATACCTCAGACTGGATGGCTCAAACAGTAGAAATTTATTTTCTCACAGCTCTATAGGCTAGAATTCCAATATTGAGGTATCGGCAAGTAATTTCTTTCAAGGGCTCTCTCCTGGACTTGCAGGTGGCTGGCCATCTTGTCACCAACTTTTTCTCTGTGTGTGCAGTCCCATGATAGCTCTCTCTGCTTCCAAATTTCCCCTTTTGATAAGGACAGCAATCAGATCGAATTAGGGTGCACTTACGTGACCTCATTTAACCCTTAATTACCTATTTAAAAGCCTTATCTCTAAATATAGTCACATTCTGAGGTACTGGGGTTAGAACATCAAATTATGAATCTGTGATGTGTGCCCTCCTCCACCTCCACCTCCTGGTTGCTTTTAGATTTTCTCCTTATCAGTAATTTTCAGAAATTTGCATGATGGGTTTTGGTGTGGTTTTCTTTGTATTTATCCTGTTTGGACTTTATTGTGTTTCTTTGATCTATGAACTAACAATTTTTTTAAATTCAGAACATATTTTGCCTTTTTTTTTTCAAATATATTTTAGGTCCTCTCTTTAGGAAATCAGATTACACATATGCTAGGGGAAAATTTTTTTGTAAACTGAGTCTTTTAATCATTTTTCTAGTGGGTTTTTTTTAGCCTTTTTAGCACCAATTTTTAAAAGTTGTCTATTTATTAACAATATTAATCCTTTATAATACTTTTTGCATGTATTTCCTCCCAGTTTATCATTTATCTTTTGAGTTTGTTTTTGCTGCTGACTTGTTTTTTGGTATGTAGACATTTTTTAAGGTAGTTGAACTTGTATTTCTTTTTTGTTTCTGATTTTGAACAATAGTTAGAAAGATGTTCCCATCTTGAGAATATAAAGGAATTTACATGTTTCCTTCTAGTGCTTCTATGATTTTCTTTTTTGCACTTAGTTTTTGTATTTATTTTATTTACTTATTTTAAAATTTATTTTATATTCAGCGGGCTTATGTACAGGTTTGTTACCTGGGTATATTGCATGATGCTGGGGTTAGGGATAAAACTGATATTGTCACCAAAGTAATAAGCATAGTACCCAATAGTTAGTTTTTCAAACCACACTCCACCTACTTCTTCACTCTAGTAATCTATAGTGTGCATCATTGCCATCTTTATGTCCATGAGTAGAAAATGTTTAGCTGTCTGAATATTTCACTTATAAGTGGTTTTCTGTTCACATGTTAATTTGTTCAGGATAATGGCCTCCAGGTGCATCCTTGAAGCTGCAAAGGTATGATTTTAATTTTTTTTAATGGCTGCATACTATTTCATGCTGCATATGTACCATGTGTTCTTTTTCCCTCCCTCCCTCCCTCCCTCCCTCTCCTTCTTTCTTTCTTTCTTTCTTTCTTTCTTTCTTTCTTTCTTTCTTTCTTTCTTTCTTTCTTTCTTTCTTTCTTTCTTTCTTTTTCTTTCTTTTTTCTTTTCCTTTCTTTTCTTTTCTTTTCTTTTCTTTTCTTTTCTTTTCTTTTCTTTTTTTTGAGACAGAGTCTCACTCTGTCGCCCAGGCTGGAGTGGAGTGGTGCGATCTCGGTTTACTGCTCACTGCAAGGTCCGCCTCCCAGGTTCACGCCATTCTCCTGCCTCAGCCTCCCGAGTAGCTGGGACTACAGGCGCCCGCCACCACGCCCGGCTGTTTGTATTTTTAGTAGAGTCGGGGTTTCACCTTGTTGGCCAGGATGGTCTCGATCTCCTGACCCCGTGATCCACCCACTTCAGCCTCCCAAAGTGCTGGGATTACAGGCGTGAGCCACTGCGCCGGTCCTGTACCACATGTTCTTTATCCAGTCCACCACTGCTGGGCACCTATCTTGATTGCATTCCATGTCTTTGCTATTACAAATAGTGTTGCAATGAACACGTTACTGTATGTGTCTTTTTGGTGGAATGATTTACTTTTATTTGAGTATATAGCCAACGGCAGGATTGCTGGGTGGAATGGTAGTTCTGTTCCAAGTTCTTTGAGAAATCTTCAAACCGCTTTCCATGGTGACTGAACTAATGTACATTCCCACCAACAGTTATAAGTACTGCTTTTCTCTGTAGCCTTATCAGCATCTGTTGTTTTTTGACTTTTTGGTAATAGCCATTCTGACAGGTGTGAGATGACATCTCATGGTAGTTTTGCTTTGCATTTTTCTTATGATTAGTGATGTGGAGCCTTTTTTCATATGCTTGTTGGCTGCTTGTGTGATTTCTTTTGAGAAGTGCCTGTTCATTTTTTTTGCCTACTTTTAAATGAAGTTACTTGTTTTTTTGCTTATTGAATTGTTTAAGTCTCTTATAGATTTTGAATATTAGACCTTTTCTGGCTATGTAGTTTGTAAATATACTCTCCCATTCTGTAGGTTGACTGTTTAAAACATAAAATACTTGGAATACATCTAACCAAGGAGGTAAAAGATATCTACAAGGAGAGCTACAAAACACTGCTAAAATAAATCATAGGTGACATAAATAAAAGGAGAAATATTTCAAGCTCAGGGATCAGAATAATCAATATTGTTGAAATGACCATACCGCCCAAAGCAATCTACAGATTCAATGTAATTCTTATTAAACTACCAATGTCATTTTTCACCAAACTAGAAAAACACTATTCTAAAATTCATATGAAACCAAAATAGACCCCGATTACCAAAGCAATCCTAGGGAAAAAGAACAAAGCTGGAGATATCACTTTACCGGACTTTAAACTATAAGGCTACAGTAACCAAAACTGCACGATACTGCTACAAAAACCGACACATCAACCAGTGGAACAGAATAGAGAACCCAGAAATAAAGCCACACACCTACAACCATCTCATCCTCAACAAAGTCAACAAAAATAAGTGACGGGAGAAGAACTCTCTGTTCAATAAATGGTGTTGGGACAGCTGGTCAGACATATACAGAAGAATAAAACTATTTATCATCATATATACAAATTAACTCAGGATGTAGTAAAGATTTAAATGTAAGACCTCAAACCATAAGAATCCTAGAAGAAAACCTAGGAAACATCATTCTTTCTGGACACCAGTCTTGGGAAAGAATTTATGACTAAGTCTTCAAAAGCAATTGCAACAAAAACAAAAAATGACAAGTGGGACCTAATTAAAATAAAGAGCTTCTGCACAGAAAAGAAACAATCAACAGAGTAAACAGACAACCTACAGCATAATTGATTTTTTATTTTGAGTTTACTATTTGGATTTTGTGAAGTATGCTTTCAATTGTATGTGTTTTTTTCTACTGATTATCATTTGACCCAACATCTTTTATTAAAATTCCATCTTTTTGCCATGTTTAATATATACTGAATTTTTATATGAACATGGTCTATTTCTGATTTTACTATTCCCTTTCATTAGCCATCTGTTTATTAACTTACCAGCAACAGAGTGTTTTAAGTATGGGGGCTTTGTAGTATTTTAAATAATGGTTAAACTAGTCATCTGCAATTGGTCTTCTGTTTTATGATTTTATCTTTTTTATTTCATAAGAACTTTAGAATCAACTTTTCTAACTCCGGGGTAAGAAATAGTTCTATTTTTGTTGACATCATGTGAAATTTATAAATTATCTAAAGGAGATAATTATGCATGGTGCTTTTGTAATGTTGCATCACAACTGATACCTTCCAATTTAGTGAGGCTTACTTTTCTGTATTTCACGAGTGTTTTAAAGTTTTCCTCATGTAGGCTTTGTGTGTTTGTTATGTTTATTCATAAATATTTTATCTTTTATGTTGTAGCAATTACAAAAGTGTTTTTTTTATAACATCATCTCTTTATTGTTCATGTACTTGTAGACCATTGATTTTGTGTGTTAACTTTTTTCCTGCTACTTTAATTAATTCATTTATTATTTCAGTTCACTATCAGTTTCATTGGAAGGTATTGAGAGGCATAGCTTGATGGAGTTTTTTGGGAGCTGGAACACACAAGAAGCAAAGTAATATTGCTTGAAGACATTAGAATGAACATCAGTTCTCCTCCTGAATCCAGTACTAGATGGCAATCTAGAATCATGAAAGCTGAACTAGATGGACATTATCTGTGAGAGGAGAGTGGTCTGAGTTATAAGTTATACAGTTAGCATGCCTCTCCTTTTGGAGATTTTAGGTATTCTTTGTCTACAAGGAGAGGAACTTCGAGATGTGTCTATATTTTCTTGCCCTTGTTAAGCTTTGTGGAGATAGAAAACTTGCAACTTGAAGGTTCCCCTTGGGCCTCTGAAGGTTCGTTAAAAATTACTGACATGAATCGGATTAGTAGGAGAAAAGTGTACAAATTTATTTAATGTGTATACATGGGAAAATCACTGAGTGATTTCCTATCCCATAGCATGGTTCAGGAGAAGAGAAATTCTGTTGAGTGGATTACTAGGAAAGATAAATGGATCAGGAAACAGAAATTAACTTGTACATTATCTTGTGAAAGGTTTTCTTCAGGTGTGGTTACACTTTTGGTATTACAGGAAGAGGAAGAAAAACATTTTTTTTGTTTTGTTTTGTTGGGTCTGATCTTAGGTAGATAAAGGCTTTGGGAGAATCAGAGGGAAGGGGAAGGCCAGAGACAGCTTGAAGCTTCTTCAGTTCATCATGTCAAAATGCCACATTTTGGGGTATCAGTTTCTGTATTAGTCTGTTGTGCAGTGCTATAAAGGAATACCTGAGGCTGAGTAATTTATAAAGAAAAAAAGTTATATTTGGCTCATGGTTCTGCAGGCTATACAAGTATTGCACGAGTTTCTGCTTGGCTACTGTTGAGGCCTGACAAATCTTTTACTCTTGGCAGAAGGCAAAGGCAGAGCAGGTATGCTCGCAGGCATGTCACGTGGTGAGGGAGGGAACAAGAGAGTGGGGGAGGTGCCAGCCTCCTGCTCTTGAGTGAACTAACAGAGCAATAACTCACTCATTATCCTGGGTAGGGCACAAAGTCATTCATGAGGCATCTGCCCCTATGACCCAAACACCTCTTACCAAATTCCACCTCTAACATATTGGAAATTACATTTCAACATGAGATTTGAAGGGGACAAATATCCATACTATATTAGTTTCTGTGCCCCAATAAGATCCATGAGTCTTGCAGTAACTACTGAATTATTGTACTCATTTCTATCTCCAACAGATGAGGGAAGTTGAAATAGAGTCTCCTCCTACAAGTGCAAATGTTCCTGAAAAGGGTAAAGGTAATATATGTAAAGCGGCTCTGATGAACAATCAGTCAACAACAGTCAGCAAGGAAAATGGACTGCTTCTAGGATGATGCCTTACCACCACTACCTTTCAGTATAAGGTCCGGCCTAGAGTAGAGGGGGAAACAGATATGGAGAAAGTGATCTAAGTCCAGCGCAATTGTGCTGTTCCAGGTATCTCTCCACCCTCTGACCCCTGGGTCACTAACCAACAGCCGAGAGATGATCCTTTGTGGAGGATGGCTAACCTCACAGCATGTACAGGATTAGGTAAGCAGTACAGCCCATCTGCCAGTGAGTGGTATTGTCATTTTGTCTAGTGTAAATAGTATTTGTTTCTGCTGTTTATTGTCCCCTTTTCCTGCAGGCAGTAAGGAATATAGAATATCCTTTCGGAACCATGCAACATGTTGTCTTACCAATATAGATTCAGTGACGATTGTGCAGTTAACTCTTGCTGAAAAAGATAAAACAGCAAAGGAAAAATTGTAAGATGGCTGCCAATGCCAAGACTCCCACAGTACTTTTGTCTTATTTTCCATTATCAGTTTCGAATGTTTTTCTCTACCAAACAGTCAAAAAGGGATGGTAGAGAGGCATGAAGTGAGAAGAAAGGGATGAAAAATAAAGACCAGACCAAGGTCTGAACCTGGAATTGATACACTATTCACTCCTCTGTCACTCAGTTTCATTCATTAAAAAGTTAATTATGAATTAAGTAAGTGAATTAAGGAATGAATGAGGAGCTCAAAGCTGAGGTTGTAGATATAAGAGATGCTATGTAATTAATAAGACATTGTCAAATAACAAATAATACACTAATAGAACATTTTTATATTCTTTGCAATGGATTCATTCTTGTTTTTCCCAGAAACAGAACAATCCATAGTGCTAAACTTCTTTGAACCAATGTGAAACTCTCAAGATGATTATATCGAAATACCTCATTTGTATTGTAAAACTGTAACTCAAAATTACTAACCCTTATTTTCCAATACACACACTTTTCATAGTGAATAACAACCCAAGAATTTCAGAAACATGGTTTTCCATGATTTGGAATCACGAAGTTCCTGCAAATCTGTGTGTAGTTTTGATATATATTCATGTCTATTTACATATGCAGCCTAAATCAGGTATTTCCTAATTACGTCGTTTGCTATACTTAGCTTGGTTTTATGCTTGTTACATGAACATATTTTAGAATTAATACTTTATAAAACTCCAAAATATGGTTCTAACTAATGATTTGGTTATGTGGGATATTGTACAAATTTCATTATATTTTCTGCTGAATTCCTACTAAAAAGCATCATCTTAAGAATGAAACAACATTCTAACACAATATGCTACAAGGCAATTTTTTTCTAGTGATAAGTAGTATGCCATCCCAAGAGAATGTTTAGCACAATGTTGTGGAGAGAGCTTCCTGTAAGTCAGTCAGAACACAGAGCTAGCCATTCTGACTCCCACTGCAAGCCTTCAACTGAACTATAATCTTCCTTGCATTGTAAGTCCTCCTTACATTGCACACAATACCAGGGGCAATATCAGAAGCTTTAGGGTCTCTATTTGTATTCAGTTTTCCAGCTTTTTTTTCCTTTCTGAATTCAGACATCACTGTACAGACTTCCGCTGCCAATTCATGATCTAACTTTGCTCTGGAATTTTATGTTTTGGCTTCGTTTCATTGAAACAAATGTAAGCATAAATAGTTATGAAAAACCATAATTTACATGCATTATTTTTGTAGTGCTCTTTGGACCAGGAAAGAAGTTACTGGAACTCCAAAAAAAATATTTAATTTTATGAAAGTGTAAAGCGATACCTGGCAGAAATTTGGCCCTGATTTTTTTTACACCAAGTTTATTGAGATATAATTTGTATATCATAAAATTTTCCTATCTGATATGGTTTGGCTATGTTCCCACCCAAATCTCATCTTGAATTGTAGCTGCCTTAATTCCCACTTGCTGTGGGAGGGACCTGGTGGGAGGTAATTGAATCATTGGGGTGGTTTCACCCATACTGTTCTCATGGTAGTGAATAAGTCTCATGAGATCTGATGGTTTCATAAGGGGGAACCCCTTTCACTTGGTTCTCATTCTGTCTTGTCTGCTGCTGTGTAAGACTTGCCTTTCGCCTTCCACCATGATTGTGAGACCTCCCAAGCCACAGAGAATTGTGAGCCTATTAAACCTCTTTTTCTTTATAAATTACATAGTCTTGGGTATCTTTATCAGCAGCATGAAAATGAACTAATACACTATCCTATGCGTACAATTCAATAATTTCTAAAGTACAATTCATAGAGTTGTGCAATAATATAGAAGCTTTTTTTTCTGATACAGTTCCACATTCTCCTTCCTATGTTGTGCTACTGTTGTCATGTATACTACATGTTTATACATTATAAGGGCAATGATACAGTTTGATAACATTTATTTTTATATGGTTGTCTTTTAAATTAGTTAAAAGATATATATATATGTACACATACATGTAAATATATATGTACTATTTTATATTACCTTTACCATAAACACTATTTTTTCAGACTTATGTGAGTTACTACTTAGTATAATTTTGTTCAGCCTTAAGGACTTCCTTTGGGATTTATCATAAAGCAGGTCTGCTAAGAATGTTTTTATTTCACTTTCATTTATGAAGGATAGTTTTGCTGAATATAGAATCTATGATTGGCATTTCTTTATTTTAATAATTTAAATATGCCATTCTCCTGACTTCTGACCTCCATTGGGTCTGAAGTACTCTGAATTTTATTGTAGATAGCCTGTATATTTTAAGTCATATGTCTCTTGGATGTGTATGTGGTTTTTTTTGTTTGTTTGTTTGTTTGTTTTAGCATTTTTTGTTTTGGGATTTCAACAGTTCGACCACAATATATTTGGGTACATGTCTCTGTGTGTGTTCTACTTGGAGTTTTTGAGATTCTTAGATGTGTAGTTAAATGTTTTCAATCAAGTTTGGGAAGTTTTTGGCTATGAGTCCTATATATATATTTGTTCTTTTATCACCTCCCCTTCTGGAACTTCTATGATATACATATGTATGGGTTCACTCAGTGATGTCCCACAGGTCTTTAAGGCTGTGTTCATTTTTCTTCACTCTCTACTCCTCCTTCTTTGGTTCTTCAAATTGGACAATTTCGACCGATCTATTATCATGCACAGATTCTCTCTTCTACGAATTTAAAGTAGCTTGGAGCCTCTCTGATATGTTTTATTTCTGTTCCTGTGCTTTTGAAGCTCAGAAAATTTTTTTTGAAAAAATAATTTCTATCTCTTTTTTCATTCTTTATTTGATGAGTAAGTTGTTCTTTGATGAGTAAGTAATCATACTTATCTTTAATTCTTTAAACATAATTTCATTTAGTTTTTGAACACACTTGTGACCACTGCTTTGACATTTTTGTGTGCTAAATACAGCATTGTGGCTCTTTTCAATACAATTTATATTGGCTGATTTTTTTTTTTCTGTGTACAGGTCACCCTTCTCCATTTCAAGTATTATAATTTTTGTTGAAATTGTACATTTTAGATAATATGGCAAGTCTTTGTTGTTACAGAATTGTAAGATGATCTTCAGAATTCCTACTTTCTATTGTACATGTCCTGAATAATCTCCTTGAGTTTGAACAGAACCTATGAACATGATGGATGTCACTACCATGATTAGTTTATATTATATAGTAAAGGTAAATAGATTTTTCCAAATGAAATAAAGGTTTCTACCCAATTGACTTAGAGTTAATCAGCACTGAGATTATCGTAGGTGAATGTGACCTATTGGGAAGCCCTTTAAAAACATTCAGAAAATTAGAGACTTGAAGTAGCAAATCTCTCTCTCTCTTTATCTGTCTTTCTCTCTTTCTCTCTCTCTCTCTCTCTCTCTTTCTCTCTCTCGTTCATCCTAAGAAAGGAAGCCACCGTGAGTTCTATGGTTGTAAGAAAAGAAATATGTTCTGCTAACAGTCATATAAGTTCTGAAGACCTAAGCCTTAGATTTGACCTCAGCCCTCGCTGACCACTTAACTATAGCCCTGCGAAACCCTAAGCAAAGGAATCAGTTAAGCTGTGCCCAGACTTCTGACTCATGGAAATTGAGATGATAAATTTATGTTGCTTTAAGTCACTAAGCTGTAGTAATTACAGCAAAGAAAACTAACACTTTCTTCCCCTAAAGAATTGTCTCTGATTTTGTGTGTGTGTGTGTGTGTGTGTGTGTGTGTGTGTGTGTGTGTGTGTGTGTGTTGGGGGGTATTTTTATTTAGTATTTTCTATATTAAATAGTCGTGTGTGTGTGTGTGTGTGTGTGAGAGAGAGAGAGAGAGAAAGAGAGGGAGACTGAGTTTCGCTCTGTCACCCAGGCTAGAGAGCAATGGCACGATCTTGGCTCACTGCATCCTCCGCCTCCCGGGTTCAACGATTCTCTTTCCTCAGTCTCCTGAGTAGCTGGGATTACAGGCGTGTGCCACCATGCCTAGCTAGTTTTTGTGTTTTTAGTAGAGATGGGGTTTCGCCCTGTTGGCCAGGCTGCTCTTGAACTCCTGACCTCAGGTGATCCGCCCCCTCTCGGCCACCCAAAGTGCTGGGATTACAGGAGTGAGCCACCGTGCCCAGCCAATTGTGTAGTCCTTCTTATACACAATGTGCAGTTGCTGATGTTACGGCTCTGATTTATTAACTTTTCATTACTAATTTAATTTTTAAGCCTGGATTTTTAAGGATTGCACCTTGGTCAACATATCTTAGTGGTCACTTAATGATTTGTTAGAGGTCATACATAAACAACTTGAACTCATAAGCCTTCTACACTTAACCAGTGGATCTTTGTGTGGATTGGGGAACACACTCAAAGTAAAGGCAGTTTGCAAGTCCTCCCTCACTTTTACCTTCTGTCAGATCTCTCCATCACACCTCTCCAAACTAAATGTCAATGAGGATGTGGTGGACTTAGGATTCTCACATATTGCTGCTGAGAACATAAAATGATTCATCTATTTTGAAAATAGTTTGGCAACGTCTTAAAAAGTTAGACATACATTTACTATTTGATCCAGGCATTCTATTCCTAGATATTTAGATAAGAGAAAGAAAAGCATATATATCTACAAAGACTTATGCATGAATGTTCAAGCAGCTTTATTTGTAATACTTTAAAACTGGAAACAACCCAAATATCCATCAACTGGTGGGAGGACATAATTCTACTCAGCATTTAAAAAGAGAGTGAACATGTCACAACATGGTAATAATTATGCTGGATGAAAGAATATAGTAAAACAGAAAGTATACTTTATATTGTCATTTATGTAAAGCTCTGGGAAATTCAACCTAATATATGGTGATAGAAAACAGATTAGTGGTCACCTGGTTACTGGGAGAGATCTAAGTGGGGAGTGGCAGAAGGAAGAGATTACAAAGGAACATGAGGAAACTTTTTGGGGTGATAGATATGCTTAGCATCTTGATTGCATTGAGAGTTCCACACATATATACCAGGCTTAAAACAAAGATAAAGTGAGTGAAACTCACTTTTGAGACTCTGGCACAAAATTTTAGTGGATAAAGGTGGGGGAGGAAAACATTCAGTAATCAAGATAAATAATATTTTAATGCAACATTATAAATCTAAATTATTTTTAGAAATGTAATGAACAAAATATTACAGATTTAAATGAAGACAAGATCTGATTCTATACTTGCAGAGTGTATTTACTCAACTTACCCTACTCCAAACTCTGGTTCTAATGAAACTCTCTTTATAAAAATAAGTAGATGGCTCACAAGTGATGGTATGTCAACTTCATTTTTTAAAAAATATTAAAATGATTTTAAAAACACATCATTTATCTTGATTAACTGGTTTTGGTGCCCCCCCCAAAGGGGCATAGTAATAAAATTACACCTGACTAAGAATGAACTCTCTGCTTTGAGTAAAATGATGCACAGAAAAGCAGATTTCAAAGAGAACAAGTTACATTGAATGGTTAAAATGTCTATTTTGAAATCTATATTTAGATATTCTAAACTAGCTGCAAATAACAAGATAGATACTTTAAAAACATTTGTCGCTATATTTTAAAACATGATGCTAAATTTTTCCCATGAATTAAGGTATACCATTCTGTCCTTTCTCACTTTATTAAAAATTACTTAAGCTGACTAAAATTTGCATGCTTAATGTGAAATTTTATTTATCATTTTGGAAGTATTTAGGGACGGCAACTAATCTGTTCAAATGTCACATTGTAGGACGACAACAAGTATTTAAGAATATGACTACAAGATTTTAAAATCATTTAAGCTGTGGCCAGGCACAGTGGCTCACGTCTGTAATCCTAGCACTTTGGGAGGCTGAGGAAGGCAGATCGCTTGAGGTCAGGAGTTCGAGATCAGCCTGGCCAACATGGTATAACCCCATCTGTACCAAAAATAAAAGAAAAGTACAAAAATTAGCCACACTTGGTGGCACATGCTGTAGTCCCAGATATTTGGAAGTCTGAGGTGAGAGGATCACTTGAACTCAGAAGGTTGAGGCTGCAGGTAGTCATGATAGCAACAGTGCACTCCAGCCTGGGCAACAGAGCGAGACCCTGTCTCAAAAAAATAATAATACAAATAAAATCATTTAAGCTGAAATAGCTGAAAGGAAGAATGGAAATGAAGATATCCACATTTTTTAAAATAGCAGTAAAGTTCTGTGACCAACTGAATATAATAGGAAGAAGAAAAGTTTGGTGGTTTTGAGGACACACTTGGGAACTAGACACATTTGGGTTAGAACCTCAAAGCTTATAGCTTGATCTGCCTCTCTCTAGCTGTGTGACTTGGAGTAAGTGACTTAACCTCTCTGAGCCTAATTCCTTTATCTAAAATATAGGGTTAATAGGACTTATAAGTTTGTAATGTTACTTCAATGTCATTATGAACATAAAGTGTTTAGCTTAGGGCCTGACGCAAAGAAACTACTCAATGGAAAGTAGCTGTTATTATTACTAAAATATTAGATAACAGAAAAAGAAAGCAAGAAAGGCAAACAGCCTTGTGATGAGGAAATCCAGTGATTTATTATACTCAGGAACAATAGCATTTGCAAGGGAGAATAATATGATGAAAGTGTAAACAATGACTTTAGGAGAAGCCATGATGCCCATGTCATAGTATAATGGTAACAAACACAGGCAGAGGACAGTACTCTTGAGCAAATTGACCTTTGCTCCGTGTGCCTCAAGCCCAGGAAGGTTTTGGGAAGCATGAAAACATCTTGACATGTGAGTTTTAAGTAGGAAGTACCTAGGCTATCTTACTTTGAAAAGTGTAAGACAGATATGGTTCCAAATGCAAACTTTCTTGCACATACCCAGTCCTTCCATCAGCAGCATGGTCATAGTGGTTTTGATGTCTGTGAGTTTTGTTTGTATGGACAATGACAAGAAGTCCAGTGTGGCATGTTTTGATCTCTGGGGTCTTACAAAATCCAAAATATCACCGACTGTTTATGTAATGCTGTATTTATCATGGTTTCTCATGAACTTAATTATAAAATCTGTTGTTTTTCTGTTAGCTTTAAAATGAATGAAACCCTTGGAAGGAGGAAGAATAAAGGAAGCATTAATAGGTTGGGTGTCAGCGTGCATGATAATAGCAGAATGTCATGCTGATCTTTTTAATTACACAGTAGAAACTCAGCTTGTCACATTCGCAGTGCTTAATTCATGGCTGTGGATATATACTTCACAGTGAGGATGAAATCAGGCCAATCAGCCAGTATTTACAGGTCTGCAAGGATTCCTGATTTTCATATAAAGACCTAAGTTTTGGTATATGAAAAAATTAGAACATCCAAAACTCCCAATGAAAGCATTCTGTGCATACATTCACAGTTGAATTAAGGTGGTTGGATTATTTCTGTTTATGGTTAACAAATATTTAAGGAAATGGCAATTTTATATTGTTAACCTTTCCCAAAGAATTTTGCAATAGTTAACTAATGGCTTTTTCGTTTGACTGATTACCTCTAGGGCCAAAGCAATGGAAATATACTACTCAGATTAACACTCTTCTAACATAAGATACCACATAAAAATGAGAATTCCAGAACTGTAGCACATTACCCAAAAGTCCAAGATGATAAAGAATAAGAAGTGCAAATATTCCAAAGTCTGTTCTTCTGTTTATATGTCACTTCTTTCTGACACATACACATTATTGTACAATATTTTTGTAAATGGATTTTATGTTTAACAAAAATTTAAAACTGCTTAATAAGTTAAATAATGATTATGAGCATTATTACAAATCATCTCAAAGATCTAATTTTCATGTCAAATACACAGATATTTTATACACGTTTACGAACAGCAACTTCTCATAGGTGTGGTTTTGTTAAACCCTTTTGCTACTTTTTTAATTCATTGGCTAAAGCAATATAAACTCAACATGTTTAAAGCAAGCCCTATTATTCTCACACAATCTCACACGAATAGAGTTCTATGAGATCAGAATAAGCAGCTTCTATTTATTTTTTATAAAATTCTTTCTTGACGGAGTCTCCCTTTGTCACCCAGGCTGTAGTGCAGTGGCACAATCTCAGCTCATTGCAACCTCCACCTCCCAGGTTCAAGCAATTCTCATGCCTCAGCCTCCTTAGCTGGAACTACAGGTGCATGCCACCATGGCTGACTAAGTTCTCTGTATCTGTGGTAGAGACAGGGTTTCACCATGGCTGGCTAAGTTCTCTGTATCTGTGGTAGAGACAGGGTTTCACCATGGCTGGCTAAGTTCTCTGTATCTGTGGTAGAGACAGGGTTTCACCATGGCTGGCTAAGTTCTCTGTATCTGTGGTAGAGACAGGGTTTCACCATGTTGGCTAGGCTGGTCTCAAATTACTCCCAAAGTGCTGTGATTACAGGTGCAAGACACGGGGCCCGGCCTATTTATTTTTTAAATGGAACAGTGGTTTATCTGTTGCCTGAATTTTGATCAGAATAAAAATATGCTGTGTATTAAAGAGAATAATTTATAACAGGAAGATCACGTAAGTTAGAAATCAGGATCATTAAAATGAAGGTTCAGTGACCAAGACAAATCATAAGGCTTTTCTGTTTCTATGGCTACTTCTCCTATTATTATGTATGTTTCCATAATAGAAACAATTAAGAAATATAAAATAAATATTAAAGGCAACTAGAAATAGAAGGTAGAGTGAGTGAAGATGATGCTGTCTTTATCTCAACACCCTAGAAATGAAGGTGGTGGCAATAGGTTTTGGGATTAGAATGTATGTATTCATAAACCTAGAGGAAATCATCTAATTCTCCTTTATGGACTGTGCATATGGGTCCTATCCTATCAGTCTGGATCATATCTGTTGTTCTGCCACTATCTTACCAATCTGTTTCCAAGAAATAAATCACATCACCGTCAATATACTCAGAAAAATTATTTTTAAAATTATACTTTTAAGTGTGGTTCTATTTGTAAAACAATGGTAACAATTTAAATTAAGATTATAAGATAAATATTTAAAAATAGGGATTGCCTGGGAAGTAACATCAGCAAGGTGATGGGATAGGAAACCTCATGTTTCTCTCTCCACCACAGAAAGTTCAACTAACAGCCATACACAGACAGGAATGCTTTGGTGAAAACCCCAAGACTTGGAAAGAAGCCTGAGACATCCACATGGATCATAGAACTGAATAAAAATCACATTAGAAGAGTAAGAGAAATGGTTTCACTTCGACTTTGCTGTCCCTCCCACTCCCTCACAAGGAAATTCTCCAGTGCCCATTGTTTAGATTAGGGGGAAAAGAAAACTGGAAACACACATCCAACTCCCCTAGCATTCCGAGGGGCCTCTCAGGAATCCCACTTCAATCTCACCTTACAGGAAACACAGAGGGTAACAGCCTGGCTAAACTACCTGTGGTCAGATAAAAACAAAGAAGGAGGCACTGCTCACAGTGACAGCATGCACATCTTGGTGGTAGCTCCACGTTACTGCTAGCAGAGGTGTCAAATTAGAAATACGTTGACACAGCCCACGCACAGGGACAAGCTGGTCACTTCCAGAAATATGGTGAAAAGTTCAATCCAGCTTGAATTTCTAGACTAGTAACTTCCATGCCTAGCCTCAGACCATATCCCAAGTTCTGGCCCAGAGAAGGAGACGCCTGCCACAGAGTATTTCACAAAAGCACCGAGTATCAACTTGTGCCATCCAGGGATTTAAATGCTGGCTTGGCTCGACATTGAAGTCCACCTCAAGACCCCATGGCCTGAAACCGTACTTTTCAGTAAAGCACAGGGGCTAGACTTGTGCCACCTGGGCCTTCAAACAGCAGCTCAGCTCACTTTCAAATATCACTCAAAAACTCTACCCAGGCAAAAAGGCAAACCTCAATCATGCCTTTATACTGAGCATAGCAGTTGTTGTCAATTATACCAAGCAGCAATTCTGCTTAACCTCGGGATCTAACCTGCTTCCCTGCTCAGATTTAAGAACTCAAAACGCAGTACCACTGTATTAAGAAGTATGTCATGCACTCGGCACTATTAGAGGCAATTTCAGTGTCTAACCAGTAGCTCTAATTGCAGAATGTAGCCAATGGTCTCATGAGACAGCAAAGCTCAGCTAGCAGCCACATCTGACCTCAGAGCAAAGGTCAGATGGCCTGTATCAGGTGGCCCATCTAGAATTACATGCTAGAATTAATAGTGAAGGTATAATAGCCTTGCCAAAAATGTCTGTAAGGACTAAAACAGGTGGCTGTCTCGTCAAATATACATATACCAACGTAAAAACATAAAGATTATAAAGAATCATGGAAATAAACCTTCAACAACGGCCTCTAAAGAAATGAAGATTTATAAATGAAGACAAAAAATTAATAACAGTTCTCTTAGGGAAGTTCAATGAATTTAAAAGTTATAAAATATATGGAAATATAAATAAAATTTGGAAATCAGTCACAAATAAAATGAAACATTTGAAAAGAATTGAAACAGTAAAAAATAGAAATCCTAGAGATGAACACAATGACTGCACTAAAAAATGTAATAGAAAGATTCAACAAAAGTTTTGAGCAAACAGAAGGAAAAATCATTGAGCTCAAGACTGAAATTTGACAGAGACATTTGAAATTATTCAGTCAGAGGAGCGAAAAGAAAACAGAATGAAAAAAGAAAACAGAAAGCCTATGGATTTATGGCATACCATCCAGAGACTTAACGCTCACTTAATAGAATTACCTGAAGGAGAAGAGGGAGAGAAAAAGAGCCAGAAAGTATATTTTTAAAAATAATAGCTAAAAGCTTCTCAAATCTGGGGGAAAATGCCCTCATTCAGATAGAAGAAGTATAGATATCTCCAATAAATTCAACAAAAGGAAGAGTTTATCAAGGCATAGTTATCAAACTATCAAAAATGAGAGACAAAGAATAAATTCTGAAAGCAGCAAAAGATAAGGAACATATCACATAAAGGGAGTCCCAGTGAAGTTATCAGCAGATTTCTCAGAAGAAATACTGCAGACCAGAAGAAACTGGGAAAATAATTCAAATTACTAAAGGAAAAATAAACCTGTAAACCAAGAATAGTTTACCTGGCAAAGCTTCCCTTCAGAAGAGAGGGAGAATAGAAACTTTATCAGACAAACAAAAGCTAAGGGAGCTCATCACCACTTGGTTTGCCTTGAAAGAATTACTAAATATAGCTCTCAAAGCTGAAAAACAAAGACAAAAAAAATTTCACTAATTAATAACATAAAGTGTACAAAAACACAAAAGTCATTGATACAAGTAACACATAGTCATAGTCAGAATACTCTAGGTCTGTAATGGTGGTATGTACAATTTTAATTCTAGTATCCTGGTTAAAGGATGAAACTGCTAAAAACTATGGCAAAATACATTATCATAAAAAAATGATAAAATTATGTAATATTGACATCAAAAATCAAATTAAGGGAAAATAAAAAGAAAGAGTTGTTAGATATGATCAAAGTTAAGTGGTGTTTAGCTTGAAATAGCCTAAGTCTGAGATAATTTGTGTAAGCCTCATGATAGCACATCTATAGATGTGCAAAGTAAAAATAGAAAGGATTCAAAGCATACCTACAAAAACCATCAAACCATCAAACCAAAAATCTATCAAAGCACAAAGGAAGGCAGCACAAAAGAAAAAAAAAAAACTACATTCCAAACAATCAGAAAACAAATTATGAAATGGTAGTAGTAAATCTTTACCTAAAAATAATAGTTTGAATGTTAAATGGATTAAATTATCCAATTAAAAGGCATAGAGTGGCTGAATGGATTTTATTTAAAAGACTCTACTATAAGTTGCCTACAAGAGACTTACCTCACCTTTAAAGATGAACATAGACTGAAAGTGAAAGAATGAAAAAGGATATTTCATGTAAATGGAAATCAACAGAGAGCAGGGGTAGATGTATTTATATCAGACAAAATAGATGTTAAGCCAAAAACTATAAAACAAGACAAAGACAGTTATTATGTAAGGATAAAGCAGTCAGTTCATTAAAAGGATATAACAATTCTAATAAATTTGCACCCAACATTGGAGTACTTAAGTAGTTAAAGCAAATATTAACAGACCTGAAGGGGGAGATAGACTATAATACAATAATAGTAGTGGACTGCAATATTCTACTTTCAACACTGAACAGATCATTCAGATAGAAAATTAAAAAGGAAACTTTGGATTTGAATATACTTTAGATCAAATGGGCCTGGAAGACATACACAAAAAATTCCATCCAATAGCAAAAAATTACACATTTTTCTCAAGGGCACATGGAACTTTCTCTAGGATAGACCAGTCTTATCAAATTAAAGAGGATTAAAATCATATCAAATTTTTTATCATAATATGAGCTAGAAATCAGTAACAGGAGAAATCTTGCATAACTTACAAATACATGGAAATTAAAGAATATGTTACTGAATAACTAATGGGTCAAAAAGAAGTCAAATGGGAAATAAAAAATATATTGAGACAAATAAAATGGAAAAAAAGCAACATAACAAAATATACAAGATAAAGGAAAAGCAGACCTAAAAGGAAAATTTATAGCAATAAATGCCTATATCAAAAAAGAAAAAAACTCAAGTAAACAATGGAAAAAATAAACCTATGATTTGACTTGAAAAAGTAAACAAAACCAACACTTAGCTAGACTAAGAGAAAAGAGAGAAACAAATTAATAAAATGAGAAATGAGAAAAAGATATAACAACTGATATCACAGAAATATAAAAACTGAGATTAGTATGAACAATTATAAGCCAACGAATTGAATAACCTGGAAGAAATAGTTGAATACATGCATATATAGAGCCTACCAACACTGAATCAAGGAGAAATAAAACGTCTGAACAGAACTTTAACAAGCAAAGTTGAGTCAGTAATAAAAAACACTTCCATTTAATAAAAGCCCGCATCTGATGGCTTCGTAGGTGAATTCTTTCAAATATTTAAAGAACTAGGCAGGGTGTAGGGGCTCATACCTGTAATTCCAACACTTTGAGAGGCTGAGGCAGGCGGATCACTTGAGGTTAGGAGTTCGAGACCAGCCTGGCCAACATGATAAAATCCCATCTCTACTAAAAATACAAAAATTTGCTGGGCATGGCGACAGGTGCCTGTAATCCCAGCTATTTGGGAGGCTGAGGCAGGAGAATTGCTTGAACCCAGGAGGTGGAGGTTGCACTGAGCTGAGATCGTGTCACTGCACTTCAGCCTGGATGACACAGGGAGACTCTGTTTCAAACACCAACAAACTAACAAGCCAAAAAACTAATACCAATCCTTCTCAAACTATTCCAAAAACTTGAAATAGAGGAAATACTTCTGAGTTCTTTTTATGAGACCAGAATTAGCTTAATGCTAAAACCAGAGAAAGACTCAAGAAAAAGAAATTACAGGCCAATATTTCTGATAAATATAGATGCAAAAATCTTTAACAACATATCAGCAAAGTGAATTCAACAGTTCATTAACAGGACAATTCACCAAGATCAATGAGAATTTATCCCAGTGATGCAAATATGGTGTAACATGTGCAATCTATAATTCTGATATCCTACACTAGCAGAATGAAGGATAAAAATCTTATGATCATCTCATTAGAAGCAGAAAAACATTGGACATATTCAGCATTCTTTCATGATAGAAACCCTCGAGGAAATATGTGCAGGAATATATTTAGCCACAGAAGTGAAAAATTTACACACTAACCTCCTTAAAACATTGATGGAAGAAATGTAAGACACAAATAAAGGAAAAGATATTTCATGTTGATGAATTGGAATATTTAACATTGTTTCAATGTGCATACTAACCAAAGTATTCTACAGACTCAATGCAATCCCCATCAAAACTCCAATGTTAGATGGGTGCAGTGGCTCATGTCTGTAATACTAGTATTTTGTGAGGCCATGGTGGTAGGATTTCTTGATCCCAGAAGATTGAGACCAGCTTGGGCAACATGGCAAAATACAATTTCTACAAAAAGAAAAAAAGAAAAGAAAATTAGCTGGGCATGGAGACACATGCCTGTAGTCCCAGCTACTCCAGAGGCTTATGCAGGAGGTTCCTTTGAGCCCAGGACACTGAGGCTGTGGTGAGTCATGTTCACACCATTGCACTCCAGACTGGAAAACAGAGGGAGACTCTTTCTCAAAAAAAAAAAAAAAAAAAAAAATCCAATGATCATTTTTCACCAAAATAGGAATAAACAATTCAAAAATTCATATGGAACCATAAAAATCAACAAATAAAGCAATCTCGATCAAAAAGAACAAAGCTGGAGACATCACACTACCTGACTTCAAGCTATACTGCATAGCTATAGTAACTAAAATTGCATGGTACTGCCATCAAAACTGATATATTGATCAATGGAACAGAATAGAGAGCCCAGAAATAAACCCACACTTCTATGATCAAGAGATTCTTAACAAAGTACCAATACTACACAATGGGAAAAGAACAGTATTTTCAATAAAGGATGTTGAGAAAACTAGATATACACATACAGAAAAAAAATGGAACTGGATGCTTCTACATCATAACAAAAATTAACTCAAAAGGGATGAATGTTTAAACATAAACCCTCAAGCTGTAATAATACCAGCAGAATACATAAGGGAAAACTACACAACGTTGGTCTGTGCAATAATGTTTTTAAAAAATTTGACTCCAAAAACCTCAGGTAACAAAAGCAAAAATGGACAAATGGGATTACATCAAATTAAAAAGGCTCTGTACAATAAAGAAAACAATTAAGAATAAAAATACAACCTACAGATTGAGAGAACATATGTGTTAACCATACATCTGCTAAAGCACTAATATCCCAAATATATAAGAAATTTATACGTTAATAGCAGAAAAAAACTAATTAAAAATGAGCAAAGAACCTGAACAGATATTTCTTAAAAGAAGACATATAAATTCTCAAAAGATATATGAAAAAAATGCTCCATATCACTCATCATTAGAGAAGTACAACTTAAAACTACAACGGGATCACATAACACTTGTCAGAATGGCTAGTATCAAAAAGATAAACAATAGCAAGTGTTTGCAAGAATATGAAGGAAAAGGAACTCTTGCACACTTTTGGTATAAATATAAATTAGTACTGCTGTATTAGTTCATTATCATACTGCTATAAAGAACTTCCAGAGACTGGGCAATTTATTAATATAAAGAAAACAGGTTTAATTGGCTCACAGTTCTGCATGGCTAGGGAGGCCTCAGGAAACTTACAATCATGGTGAAAGGAAAAGCAGGCACTTCTTACATGGCAGCAAATGAGAGAGAGGAAGCGGAGGGGCAAGAGCCCCTTACAAAAAACTTCAGATCTCATGAGAACGCACTCACTGTCACAAGAACAGCATGGGGAAAACCACCCTAAAGATCTAGTCGCCTCCCACCAGGTCTCTCCCTCAACCCCTAGAAATTACAACTTGAACTGAGATTTGGGTGGAGACACAATGCCAAATCATATCAGCAGCCATTATAGAAAAGCATATGGAGGCTGATATGGTTTGACTCTGTGTCGCCACCCAAATCTCATTTTGAATTGTACTCCTATAATTCCCATGTGTTGTGGAAGGGACCCAGAAGGAGATAATTTGAATGATGGAGGCAGTTCCCCCCATACTGTTCTCATGGTAGTGAATAAGTCTCACAAGATCTGAGGATTTTGTCAGGGCTTTCCATTTTTGCATCTGTCTCATTTTCTCTTGCCACCACCATGTAGGAAGTGCCTTTGGTCTCCCACCATGATTCTGAGGCCTCCCCAGCCTTGTGAAACTGTAAGTCCAAGTAAACCTCTTTTTCTTTCCAGTATCAGATATGTCTTTATCAGCAGCATGAAAATGGACTAATACTGCGGTCTTCAAAAAAGCAGAAATGCAATTACAATATGATTGAGCAATCCTATTTGTGGTTTTATATCTTAAGACTTGAAATCTGTATGTCAAAGAGATATCTGCACTCCCATGTTCATTGCAATATTATTCACCACAGTTAAGATAGGAAAACAATTCTTCATATCTGTCAACAAATGAATGGATAAAGAAAACATGATACTTTGAGTATCTCTTATCTGAAATGCTTAGGACCAGAAGTGCTTCCAAGTTTGAATTTTTTTTTTTTTTTTTGATTTTGGAATACTTGCATATACATAATGAGATACATTGGGGAGGGGATACAAGTCTAAACATAAAATTCACTTATATTACATATAAACATTGTATACATAGCCTAAAAGTAATTTTACACAATATTTTAAATAATTTTATATATAAAACAACATTTGTGTCCATTAAACCATCAGAAAGCAAAAGCGTTCCTATCTCAGCCATCCATGCGAACAATCTGTGGTTATTCACATCACCATCATTGCTGACTCTGAATTTCCATGCTACTGAGAAGCACTCGTTTTTCTCACACTTATTTGCACATAAATACTTAACAGTAAAAAAACTGACATACCATTAATACAGTGAAAAAATAATGTGTTCAGGGTAGCTAAGCAACACAGTTGCATCACCAGAATACGTGTATTAGCTGTTAAATAACAGCAACTGCAAGCGACAGCAGGATTTTAGTCTCCACCTATAATACTGTATTTTTATTAACAGGATACTATATAACGTATTTTTTAGGTGAGAAAAAACATCAGAAGCAGTTGAGGGATGAGGAGGCAGATCATCTAGGGATGAGGAGGCATTCAGCCAGAAGGCATTTAAAAATGTTTTCTCCAAAGTCATCTGCCTTATTAACAGTGGTATTTGTTGTCAAAGTCTCTCTTTGAGTTTATAAACTAATATCATTTCTTGTTCTGTTATGAATGCATACTGCCCTAGTCCTTCAATAAGCTCATTATATATTTGACCATGTAATTAACCTACAGGCACTTCTGCAGTAGTTATCATTGTTAAATGTCATCTTCATTATCACTATTACCGCAATTACTTTGACTCAGAATCATTTTGGCTATTTCACCATCAGTCAATGAATGAATAAGTGGAGCCTAATTCTCCTTTCTTTTTCTTTCTTTCTTTCTTTCTTTTTTTTTTTTTTAATTATACTTTAAGTTCTAGGGTACATGTGCACAACATGCAGGTTTGATATATAGGCATACATGTGCCATGTTGGTTTGCTGCACCCATCAACTCATCATTTACATTAGGTATTTCTCCTAATGCTATTCTCCTTCCAGCCCCCCACCCAGCGACAGGCCTTGGTGTGTGATTTTCCCCGCTCTGTGTCCCAGTGATCTCATTGTTCAATTCCCACCTGTGAGTGAGAACATGTGGTGTTTGGTTTTCTGTCCTTGTGATAGTTTGCTCAGAATGATGGTTTCCAGCTTCATCCGTATCCCTGCAAAGGACACAAACTCATCCTCTTTTACGGCTGCATAGTATTCCATGGTGTATAAGTGCCACATTTTCTTAATCCAGTCTATCATTGATGGACATTTGCATTGGTTCCAAGTCTTTGTTATTGTGAATAGTGCCACAATAAACATACGGGTGCATGTGTCTTTGTAGCAGCATGATTTATAATCCTTTGGGTATATACCCAATAATGGGATTGCTGGGTCAAATGGTATTTCTAGTTCCACATCCTTGAGGAATTGCCACATTGTCTGCTACAATGGTTGAACCAGTTTACACTCCAACCAACAGTGTAAAAGCGTTCCTGTTTCTCCACATCCTCTCCAGCATCTGTTGTTTCCTGACTTTTTAATGATTGCCATTCTAACTGATGTGAGATGGTATCTCATTGTGGTTTTGATTTGCATTTCTCTGATGAACAGTGATGATGAGCATTTTTTCATATGTCTGTTGTCTCTACAGATGTCTTCTTTTGAGAAGTGTCTACTCATATCATTTGCCCACTTTTTGATGGGGTTGTTTTTTTCTTGTAAGTTTGTTTGAGTTCTTTGTAGATTCTGGATATTAGTGCTTTGTCAGATGGGTAGATTGCAAAAATTTTCTCCCATTCTGAAGGTTGCCTGTTCACTCTGATGATAGTTTCTTTTGCCGTGCAGAAGCTCTTTAGTTTAATTAGATCCCATTTGTCAATTTTGGCTTTTGTTGCCATTGCTTTTGGTGTTTTAGTCATGAAGTCCATGCCCATGCCTATGTCCTGAATGGTGTTGTCTAGGTTTTCTTCTAGGGTTTTTATAGTTTTAGTCCTAACATTTAAGTCTTTAATCCATCTTGAATTAATTTCTGTATAGGGTGTAAGGAAGGGATTCAGTTTCAGCTTTCTACATATGGTTAGCCAGTTTTCCCAGCACCATTTATTAAATAGGGAATCCTTTCCCCATTTCTTGTTTTTGTCAAGTTTGTCAAAGATCAGATGGCTGTAGATGTGTGGCATTATTTCTGAGGCCTCTGTTCTGTTCTGTTGGTCTACATATCTATTTTGGTACCAGTACCATGCCATTTTGGTGACTGTAGCTTTGTAATATAGTATGAAGTCCAGTAGCGTGATGCCTCCAGCTTTGTTCTTTTTGCTTAGGATTGTCTTGGCAATGCAGGCTCTTTTGTGGTTCCATATGAACTTTAAAGTAGTTTTTTTCCAATTCTGTGAAGAAAGTCATTGGTAGCTTGATGGGGATGGCATTGAATCTATAAATTACTTTGGCAGTATGGCCATTTTTACAATATCGATTTTTCCTATCCATGAGCATGGAATATTCCTCCATTTGTTTGCATCGTCTTTTATTTTATTGAGCAGCAGTTTGCAGTTCTTCTTGAAGAGATCCTTCACATCCCTTGTAAGTTGGATTTCTAGGTATATTATTATCTTTGTAGCAATTGTGAATGGGTTTTCACTCATGATTTGGCTCTCTATTTGTCTGTTAATGTTGTATAGGAATGCTTGTGATTTTTGCACATTGATTTTGATCCTGAAATTTTGCTGAAGTTGCTTATCAGCTTAAGGAGATTTTGGGCTGAGACGATGGTGTTTTCTAAATATACAGTCACGTCATCTGCAAACAGGAACAATTTGACCTCCTCATTTCCTAACTGAATATCCTTTATTTCTTTCTCTTACATGATTGCCCTGGCAACTCTATATTGAATAGGAGTGGTGAGAGAGGACATCCTTGTCTTGTGCCGGTTTTCAAAGGGAATGCTTCCAGTTTTTGCCCATTCAGTATGATATTGGCTGTGGGTTTGTCATAAATAGCTCTTATTATTTTGAGGTATGTTCCATCAATACCGAATTTATTGAGCGTTTTTAGCATGAAGGGCTGTTGAATTTTGTCAAAAGCCTTTTCTGCATCTATTGAGATAATCATGTGGTTCTTGTCTTTGGTTCTGTTTATATGCTGGATTATGTTGATTGATTTGCGAATGTTGAACCAGCCTTGCATCCCAGGGATGAAGCCCACTTGATCATGGTGGATAAGCTTTTTGATGTGCTGCTGAATCCGGTTTGCCAGTATTTTATTGAGGATTTTTGCATCGATGTTCATCAGGGATATTGGTCTAAAATTCTCTTTTTTTGTTGTGTCTCTGCCAGGCTTTGGTATCAGGACGATGTTGGCCTCATAAAATGAGTTAGGGAGGATTCCCTCTTTTTCTATTGATTGGAATTGTTTCAGAAGGATTGGTACCAGCTCCTGTTTGTACTTGTGGTAGAATTCGACTGTGAATCCGTCTGGTCCTCGACTCTTTTGTTGGTAGACTATTAATTACTGCCTCAATTTCAGAGCCTGTTATTGGTCTATTCAGAGATTCAACTTCTTCCTGGTTTAGTCTTGGGAGGTTGTATGTGTCCAGGAATGTATCCATTTCTTCTAGATTTTCTAGTTTATTTGCATAGAGGTGTTTATAGTATTCTCTGATGATAGTTTGTATTTCTGTGGGATTGGTGGTGATATCCTCTATCATTTTTTATTGCATCTATTTGATTTTTCTCTCTTTTCTTCTTTTAGTCTTGCTAGCAGTCTATCAGTTTTGCTGATCTTTTCAAAAACCAGCTCCTGGATTCACTGATTTTTTTGAAGGGATTTTTGTGTCTCTATCTCTTTCAGTTCTCTCTGATCTTATTTGTTTCTTTCCTTTTGCTAGCTTTCAAATATGTTTGCTCTTGCTTCTCTAGTTCTTTTAATTGTGATGTTAGAGTGTTGATTTTAGGTCTTTACTTCTTTCTCTCGTGGGCATTTAGTGCTATAAGTTTCCCTCTACACACTGCTTTAAATGTGTCCCAGAGATTCTGGTACTTTGTGTCTTTGTTCTCATTGGTTTCAAAGAACATCTTTATTTCTGCCTTCATTTCATTATTTATCCAGTAGTCACCCAGGAGCAAGTTGTTCAGTTTCCATGTAGTTGTGCAGTTTTGAGTGAGTTTCTTAATCCTGAGTTCTAATTTGATGGCACTGTGGTCTGAGAGAGTTTGTTGTGATTTCTGTTCTTTTACATTTGCTGAGGAGTGCTTTACTTCCAATTATGTGGTCAATTTTAGAGTAAGTGTGATGTGGTACTGAGAAGAATGTATATTCTGTAGATTTGTGGTGGAGAGTTCTGTAGGTGTCTATTAGGTCTGCTTGTTGCAGAGCTGGGTTCAGGTCCTGGATATCCTTGTTAACTTTTTGTCTTGTTGATCTGTCTAATATTGACAGTGGGGTGTTAAAGTCTCCCATTATTATTGTGTGAGAGCCTAAGTCTCTTTGTAGGTCTCTAAGGACTTGCTTTATGAAACCAGGTGCTCCTGTATTGGGTGCATATATATTTAGGATAGTTAGCTCTTCTTGTTGAATTGATCCCTTTACCATTATATAATGTCCTTCTTTGTCTCTTTTGATCTTTGATGGTTTAAAGTGTGTTTTATCAGAGACTAGGATTGCAACCCCTGCTTTTTTTTTTTTTTTTTTCCATTTGCTTGGTAGATCTTCCTCTATCCCTTTATTTTGAGCCTATGTGTGTCTCTGCACGTGAGATGGGTCCTGAATACAGCACACTGATGGGTCTTGACTCTTTACCCACTTTGCCAGTCTGTGTCATTTAATTGGGGCATTTAACCCATTTACATTTAAGATTAATATTGTTATGTGTGAATTTGATCTTGTCATTATGATGTTCGTTAGTTATTTTGCTCGTTAATTGAGGCAGTTTCTTCATAGCATCAATGGCCTTTACAATTTGACCTGTTTTTGCAGTGACTGGTACCAGTTGTTTCTTTCCATGTTTAGTGCTTCCTTAAGGAGCTCTTATAAGGCAGGGCTGGTGGTGACGAAATCTTTCAGCATTTGCTTGTCTGTAAAGGAGTTTATTTCTCCTTCAATTATGAAGCTTACTTTGGCTGGATATGAAATTCTGGGTTGAAAATTCTTTTCTTCAAGAACGTTGAATATTGGCCCCCACTCTCTTCTGGCTTCTAGGGTTTCTGTCGGGAGATCTGCTGTTAGTCTAATGGGCTTTCCTTTGTGGGTAACTAGACCTTTCTCTCTGGCTACTGTTAACCCTTTTTCCTTCATTTCAACATTGGTGAATCTGACAATTATGTGTCTTGGGGTTGCTCTTCACAAGGAGTATCTTTGTGGTGTTCTCTGTATTTCCTCAATTTGAATGTTGGCTTGCTTTGCTAAGTTGGGGAAGTTCTCCTCAATAATACCCTGAAGAGGGTTTTCCAACTTGGTTCCATTCTCCCTATCACTTTCAGGTACACCAATCAAATGTAGATTTGGTCTTTTTCCATAGTCCCATATTTCTTGGAGGCTTTGTTCCTTTATGTCTAGTCTTTTTTCTCTAACTTTGTCTTCTCACTTTATTTCATTAATTTGATCTTCAATCACTGATACCCTTTCTTCCACTTGATCAACTTGGCTATTGAAGCTTGTGCATGCATCACGAAGTTCTTGTGCCATGGTTTTCAGCTCCATCAGTTCATTTAAGGTCTTCTCTACGCTGTTTATTCTAGTTAGCCATTTGTCTAATGTTTTTTCAAGGTTTTTAGCTTCCTTGTGATGGTTTCGAATATACTCCTTTAGCTCGGAGTAGTTTGTTATTATTGACGATCTGAAGCCTACTTCTGTCAACTCATCAAAGTCATTCTCCATCCAGCTTTGTTCCATTGCTGGTGAGGAGCTGCTATTCTTTGGAGGAGAAGAGGCATTCTGATTTTTAGAATTTTCAGTTTTTCTCCTGTGGTTTCTCCCCATCTTTGTGGTTTTATCTACCTTTGGTCTTTGAGGTTGTTGACCTACAGATGGGTTTTTGGTGTAAATTACCTTTTTGTTGATGTTGATGCTATTCCTTTCTGCTTGTTAGTTTTCCTTCTAACAGGTCCCTCAGCTGCCAGTCTGTTGGAATTTGCTGGAGTTCCACTCCAGACCCTGTTTGCCTCACCAGTGGAGGCTGCAGGACATCAAATATTGCTGCCTGATCCTTCCTCTGGAAGCTTCGTCCCAGAGGGGCAGCCACCTATATGAGGTGTTGGCCCCTACTTGGAGGTGTCTCCCAGTTAGGGTACACAGGAGTTAGGGACCCACTTGAGGAGGCAGTCTGTCCATTCTCAGAGCTCAAACACCATGCTGGGAGAACCACTGCTCTCTTCAGAGCTGTCAGACAGGGATGTTTAAGTCTGCAGAAGTTATCTGCTGCCTTTTGTTCAGCTAGGTCCTGCCCACAGAGATGGAGTCTAGAGGCAGTAGGCCTTGTTGAGCTGCAGTGAGCTCTGCCCAGTTTGAGCTTTCTGGCTGCATTGTTTATCTACTCAAGCCTCAGCAATGGTGGACACCCCTCCCCCCGCCAGTCTGCAGCCTCACAGATTGATCTAAAATTGCTGTACTAGCAATGAGCAAGGCTTCGTAGGCATGGGACCTGAGGAGCCAGGCACAAGAGAGAACTAGCTTGTCTGCTGGATGTTAAGACCTTGGGAAAAGCACAGTATTTGGATGGGGAGTGTCCCATTTTTCCAGGTAGTCTGTCATGGCTTCCCTTGGCTAGGAAAGGGAAATCCCCCAACCCCTTGGGCTTTCCAGGTATGGCAATGCCCCAGCCGGCTTCAGCTCACCCGCCTTGGGCTGCACCCACTGTCCAATCAGTCCCAATAAGATGAACCAGGTACCTAAGTTGGAAATGCAGAAATCACCCGTCTTCTGCATCAATCACGCTGGGTGCTGCAGACCAGAGCTGTTCCTATTTGGCTATCTTGGAACGCCCCCCGAGCTTAATTTTCAATGTTACAAACTTCAGTATCACTTATTTCAGCTTACTGAAGGACTCTGAATGTACATTTTTTCATAGATAAGGTCAGACATCATTTATTTCTCACTTAACATATGGAATCCTTCAAAGTCACCACCTTGTTCATCATCATTGCTGAACACAATCACAGGCCAGAGGTTGTTCCAAGCATGCACAACTGTGTCACTGTGTTCAAAGTGTTGGCAACAATATGTATGGAATCCTTTCATATTTCCCATTTGTTGATCTGAGGGTACCCTCTTTTATGGCTGAATAATTGGAGTCAAATTTGGGGAAAGTACATGCCACAAACATTACTTTTTATGAGTAGTTCAGCTGGAGGATGAGCAGAACAGTTGTCAAAGAATAACAAAATCTTGTAGTCATCGTTCAGTCCTGTTTTCTTGCAATACGCATGAACTGCTGATACAAAATGTCTCTGAAAACAATAATGAAAGATGTCCCTGGTGATTCAAGCCTTTTTGTTAGCATCATAATTGACTGGTCAGACATTTGCTCCTTGGAAACAACAAGCATGCAAGCTTGTGCCTATCACAGGTTTACTTATGCATGCCTGCTGCATTAGCACAGCCTGGCATAGTTATTCTGTCTTTGGCATCCTTAATTCTTGTAGGGGCTGTCTCATCAGCAGTAGTCAGTGTCTTTTGGGGCAATAACACGAAAACAGTGATGTTTCATTAGCACTATAGACTTGTCTTGGCATCAGATTTCCACCAGCAATAACCTTGACAAACTTGTCAATGAATATTACCACTGCTTTGTGGTCGGCAGCTGCTTTATCACCACAAATCTCTAAACAAGTAATGCTATTTTTTTTTTTAATTCTGCAGCTAGACTCTTGAGTATTCACGGCTCCCTTTAACTTTCCATTTATCATGATAGATCTCTGCTTGTTTGTTTCACGATCGGCATACTATTAAATGGGATGTGTTCACTACAATGGTGATAGATCTAATTCTTCAATACATGATCCAGATCTTAATCTTAAAATAAGATCTTCCTTTTTAGCTTTACACAGTGCCTTTCTATTTTTTATTAACTTCTGTTCATCTTTTTCGTCATAGAACTTTAACAGTTTATCCTTATGTTTCTTCAGGTATATATGATGACCATAGTCTTCTGTAAGATATTTCACACTTAAAACAACTATCAAGTTTCAACAGCAGCTTGACTTTTTGTGTTTTATCTTTTTCTTACCACTGTTACCCATAGGAGTTTCTGCAGGTCTTTTAAACATTTTCAACAATATCTTTACACCACAGATCAGAGAATAAACAACCACCAAAAAATCACAATGAGTAACGCACGTAGATCTTGGCCCTATGTCAGGTATCACGGTGGTGAACCCGTTGTTGGTATGCTGAGGCTGCACACATGCCATTTTAGTACCCTTTGTGGGTGTGCTTGCATGGGTGAATCTGTGCATATGTGGAAAAGATATTTCACACCTGAAGGGGGCCGGGAGAATCTTTTCACTTGGGGATGCTGAATAAACTGTGTTTTGTGTGCCCGCAATTTGACTGTGATTTGTCACATAAAGTCAGTTGTGGAATTTTCCACTTGTGACATTATGTCACTGGCCAAAAGTTTTGAATTTCGCAACATTTCAGATTCCACATTTTCAGAGTATGGATTATCAACGTGTATATATGCATAATAGAGTACTATGCAGTCTTAAAAAAAGAAAGAACATTCTGTCATTAAGAACAATATGGATGAACCTGGAGGACATTATGCTTAATGAAATAAGTCAGGCACAAAAAGACAAAGATTGCATGTTGTCACGTATATTTGGAATCCAAAACAATTGAGCTCTTAGAAGCAGCAAGTAGAATAGTGGTTACCAAAGGTTTCGGGTATGTGGGAATGTGGAGATGTTGGTCAAAAGGTACTAAGCTGCAGTTGGTCATGAGGAATAAATAAATATTCAAGGTTAAAAATGTGAAATGAATTAATGTTGCATATCAAATAATATTCCTTTTATATGCCTTGTATTGGAAGTCTTTGATGTCTTTGTTTTCATCCACTTTTGCAAATGAAATTCACTCAACTACTCTGTAAAGCATGAAGCTATTATTGACTTCTGTGAATTGAAGCTCAGTGAAATTAATAGCTGAAAGATTTTCTCAGAACAACTTTCATATCTTGCCTAAATTTTATATGTCTTCCTGTCTGACTTGTATTTTCATCTTATCTTCATTGTTCAGAAACTGATTCTTCAGAAATGACCCAAAAAACCACTTTTACTAAAATTACTTTCATCTTCCTCAAGCAATTTTGAAGCACTTTAACCACAATCTCTAAAAACGTCATTTTTTATAAGTAAAAAAAATAGACACAGCTTAAATACTTAATTATTGAATCTGAATTGATTGGGTTGTGGGAAAAAAGTTTTTTAGATTAAGTTATTTAAGCGACTTCTGAGGAAGGTGTACATGAGACAGATTTGTTATCTATAAATAAAATTATTATAACTTGAACTCATGAGAAATATGGAAATCAAGTATGTGCAGTACTTTGAATCCCTATGTGTTTATCCAACAGATACCTTCTATATTCACAATAATTATTAGCTGCATATGAGATAAAATGATAAATCAGACATGGTCTCTGTTTAATAAAATGTAGAAAATTTTGAAGAAAATATAAATTTTTTAAAATTTCTAAATAATTTGTCCTCATGAACAATGTGCTATCCATTCTTTGATACAACTGGTTATAAGAAGACAGGAAGAAACAGTTGGATTTATAAACTCAAAGGGTGTTTATATGTAAGGTAGTAAATTAATGCTAATCTTGTGCTAATTAAAAATAATAAGACGACAAAATTTGCCATTTCTACCAAAAATAGTTTAAATATAAAGAAGAGAGAAAAAGAGCAAACAATTACTGAATGTTAATTATTATGTTATCTCATTTAATCATTTTGTATATTACAAAACTAAATTTTAAAAAGTCAAGTAATTGTTCACAGTGACAATAATAGTAATCAGTGGAGCAGGAATTGAAATTAATATGCTGGAATGATAAAATTGAACCAGAATATAATTCTCAAATATCCAACCTTGTCAAACCGGGCTATTTGTATATTAATTTTCTGTATCCTCTTCACTGTGATAGCCAATAATATAGTACATTATAGGTGAGTAGAAGGATGAAGAACCTTAAGATAACTTTGGGAAATTTCCGAGCACTGTCAAGGCATGATAAACACCTGCCATCCAAATGTCATTACAGGATTTTACTATAGAGTTGGTCACTTAAGGGACAGTACAAGTATGGAAAATAGACAGATATTTTTGACATCTAGGGATATCAACATTCAGCTAGATTATTAACTTTGATTTATAATTTTCCTAGAGTATATTTTAATAAAGAAAATAGAGGCTATTACTGAGTAGGGAGACATGATGCCTTTTAGCTTCAGTAAATTTGATAGTTTTTATTACATCTAATTTATTGTACAGCTATTCACTCTTCCTGAGAATAGAAGAAGATGACTTTGGTTAAATAAATTAGTCTTTATGGTCAGCAAAATAATGGCCCCCTAAAGATCTCCATAATAACTTAAACTCATGAGAAATATGGATGTCAAGTATGTGCAGTGTTTTGAAAGCCTATGTGTTCATCCAATACATATCTACCATATGAACAATAATTATTAGATGTATAGGATATAAACTCCATATGACTTCTAAGTAGAGAGATACAGCATCAGAAGGGTTTGATTCACTGTTTCTAACTTTGAAGCTAGAGGAAGGAGGCCAGGAGACAAGAAAGGGAAGTAGCTCTAGAAGCTAGAAATGACAGGAAACGAATTATCTCCTACAGTGCACAGAAATAAATCAGCCCTGCCCACACCTTGGTTTAAGCCAAGTAAGATGCATATTATACTTCAGACCTACATAACTGTAAATAATAAATTTGTATTGTTTTAAATTACTAAGTTTGTGATAATTTCCTAAAGCATCAAAAGAAATATAAATAACAGCAAATATAAGAAATAGACTGATAAATAAATAATAGATCAATAAATGGATAAATATGCTAAGCATAAGCAAAAGAAGCAAAAGTAATATTGACTATATTTCTTGCACACTGCAATGGTGAATCCACAACAAATATAAAATATAACCTTTAAACAATGGTTTACCTTCCAAAGGGAATAAGGCTTCCTTACTTCAAGCAACTAGAACATAATGCATGTTACTGTGCATCCAAGTGCTAAGTTGTGTGATTCCAAGCAAATATATTTCAGAGAAAGATGTATTTGAAAATCAACACGAGACCACGACTTGAGAAAGGAAATCTGAGTGTTACATGGAAAATACGAGAAATATACTATTGACAGAATTGACCATGGAGAATTATGAAAGTTAGCATTAAAGAATTTTGAATTCTCATTTCTTTACAATTCTCTCAGATTACAGATGAAGAAAAAGTTTTTTTCTTAAAGTGGACAACTTGCTTTCATTGATAGTCAGGCCCTGAAGATTTAGGATGGAATCTGACACCTCATATGAACTCAGAGGACATGGTCCCAGGATCAACTAGAGATATATATTGGGTCATAGGAAAAAGGAAGGTATTTCATGCTTAGTCTGAATATTGCCAGGGCTTATATTCAGCCAATATTTACCAGTGGATACAATATAGCGCTATATTTAACTATGTCAAGGATTCAAGTTGATAAAAAGTAGTTCCTTAATCCCCCTAGAGCCTCACTACTTCCTTGGTCACCTGGCTTCTACCTAGGGCCCTGAACTATCTCTAATCCAGCAGCAACTATAGGACTATCATATGGCACTGTGGTTATACTGGTTGTTATAAATTTTAAATAATATATTGGATGAAGGTTAGGTGATATACTAAATGATTTTTCAAGGTATGTTTGAAACCTACATTCATGTGATACTTAGAACAAACAGAGTATATATACTTAGTTAAAGAACATATTGACTTATGTTTCTAGGTAAAATTTATTTGGGATCAAGTAAAGAAGTAGCTACATTACATTTACTTCTCAATAAAAGCCTATTGATTACCAGTATGGCAAAGCTCCTGACACAATTACTTTATAAATTGCTTAGCAATGACCTCGCAACAGTAGCAGGAGTTGGCAGATGCATGCCATTGAATTTTCTCAGGCCAAATAGTACAACTTCTTGGCATACTTTGAAAAAATTCTAAAAATGGCATTTTCCATGTACAAAGCAATGAAAATGGAATGCCTTTTCTGTTATCACCATATATGGAGGGAATTCAGTTTTGTACAGACGTATACATTTTGTTGTGGTAGCTAGACACAACACCAACATGTGGTAAAGAAAGAAGCAGACATTTAAAATTATCTTACACAAGAGAATTTCAAAGACTTTTCCATCAGCAGTCATGCTGTGAGAATGTGTGACTATACTTCAGTCATGACCATACAACAACAATTAAATAGGGGACTTGCACCATATCCAGGTACAGCTGCTGTTCTCATCTATGCTTTTATCTATGAGGTCATGGTTGACTTACTGAACTAGCCAAAACTTAACATTTTCTGTGGAAAGTGGACAGACTGCCAGAAATTTACTTTATGATTCTCTCTGTCTCCCAAACCTATGCAAAATTTATCCATTCCATAGTATACCCAGTCTTCATCCAGATTTTCTACTTTACCTGAAATATTTGATCAGTATGTACAATGAACTGGTAGAATATGTCTGGAACTTATCATGTAGACTTTGCTCAGTTCTGAGAAACATTTGTCAAAACATCAAGAGGGAATGACCCAGAATTTTATTATTTGATCATACTCTGCCATTAATGATATATAAATTACACTGTTGCTGAATTAAGATTTAGAATTTTCCTTATTACTTCTTATTAATGTACTTTTGGGCTAGGCAATATATTAAATTTTAAATAGGAATTAAAAATGTGTGTCTCTATATTTATATGTATAATTTTGCATTTTAATTCTAGCACCTATTGTAGTTTGACTTGCATTATAGTTAGTTGTATAAATGTATGTTTTCCTTATGAGACTGAGCTCCTTATGGATTAAAGGGCATAGTTTATGCACTTTTATTTACCAACAATATAGGATTTTTCTTGGAAGAAAATAGTAATCAGTTAAGAAATCTTTTTTTCAATTGAGTTGAGCTGAACTGAATTGCTTTTTCAAAACTTTATAATACACATTATTTTGGGGCAACCTTCTACTTTGCTAGCTTTCTGTATTGCTTAAGCAGAGCAATGTGGTTGAGTTTAACATTTTTGAAATGATTTTTTTAGTGAATTCTAGGTAAAGCAAAATGTATTTTTAGAGATATTGTTGTTGCTTTTCCTCTTTTGTTACCATGATGTTATTCATAACCTCAAATAGAAAAATATGTTTATAGCTAAATAAATGACACTTTTTTTTCCGGCCCTCTAGAAAATGTCTAAACACAGAATAATATTCAAGGACATGGGTTGAGCCTAGTGTTTGTTGCTAATTATTGTTTGACTTTAGGCTAACTTCTGGAGACTTAAATTGCACTGAATTTTTAAAATGGTAAAACTGGTCTAGATAATGTCTAGTGTCTCTTGAAGCCCAAAGATCTTTTATTTTCTCACATGTCATTTTGCGTAAGATATAGTCCAGTAAAACATAGCGAAAACAAGTTAGACAAGCCCTTCAATACCATCCCCAATTCCATCTCCCATTCAATTCCTCCCAATTACATCCCCAAAGAAATCTATATTTAAGCCTCATTATTTTCCTTTATACTTTTCCACACGGTAGGTGTAGGCAGGTATTGAGACCCCTCTTCCTCAGGGAGATAAAAGAAAGCACAGAGAAAGCAAGAGATTTGAACATGTGTATCTATCATTTAATGAATGGTAGAAATAGGAATAGGTCAGATCTTTTTAGTCCATGTCCTTTATTTGACAAGTGACAAGTGACTTTTCACAAATATGGCCTTATTTCCTTCTTATTGCTCTACCTGAAAAAGTCTCTCCAATGTCATCTGACACAATTTTACCCCTCTTTCACAATACTTTCCTTTCTATGTTCCCTTATCCCCTTTAGGGTTCTTTTTATGTTTTTTCTTTAAAAAAATTTTCTTACTTTCTTTTTACATTACAAATTAGCACAGGAGAAATACTAGAAGCAATACTAGTTATGATCTCTTTTTAGTAGTAATCAGGACAATAAAAGTTAAAGTAAGTACACATTTGATACCATATTTAACATCATGCTGTAACGTTCACATTTTAATGGACCTTAAACTCTGCAGATATACATAAATACTTTCTTTTCCCTCTATTGATCGTAAAATACTACTTGGAATGATTTAATCAGGGTTGAGTTGAGACGTTTTAAAGTAATTGAATACTAATTACTAATCTGCTCTCAAATATAACTTTTGAAGTAAGAATTTGCTGAGTGCTTAAATCAGTTGCACTCAAGTTTGAGCAGTGGCCACTTCTAATGGAAAAAGAACCATATTATTGAAATAACAGAAACTTGTAAAAGGAAAAGAAAGAAACAGGATTCAGAAGATGAATAATCAATCGACTTAACACTAAACACCTTTGTTCTTTTGAAGTCATAGGAATTGTTTCCTTTTGGATCTCTATAATTTAAGAGTTCTCAAATTTTAAAATAATCAGAATTACCTGAAGGGTTTAAATACATACTGCTGGGTCCTGTTCCCAGAGTTTCTGATTCAATCGGTTTAGAGTGAGGACCGAGAATTTGAATTTCTAATAGGTTCCCCGGTGTTGCTGATGTGGCTGGTTAGGAGACCACACTCTTGAGAACCCACTGATGTGGGTTATATAATGACCTCTATCTTAAGGGAAAATACTTCTAAAGCCAGCTTCTGTTCTGCCTACAAACTATGTTATTCATCAACAGTATTTAATTGTTCTTAATGCAAGAATAAATGTTTTCTTTAAATTCTGGTTTGGTAAAGTAAGAAATGCAGACTGGCTGAAAAAAAAAGTGTATAAAATAGAGGGAATTTGACATCATTATGCCATTAAAATAAACATCTAAAAATCAATATACGAAAATCAGTAGCATTTGTGTACACCAAAACATTCAAGCTGAGAGCCAAATTAGGAATGCAATATCATTTGCAATAGCCACAAAAAGAATAAAATATCTAGAAAGCTAATGAAGGAGGTGAAAGAGATCTACAAAGAGAACTACAAAGCACTGCTGAAAGAAATGAGGGATGACAAAAATAAGTGGAAAAACATTTTATGCTCACAGATTGAAAGAATCAAGATAGTTAAAATGGCAATATTGTCCAAAACCATTTATAGATTCAGTGGTATTCCTATCGAATTACCAACATCATTTTTCACAGAACTAGGAAAAACTATTCTTAAATTTATAGGGAACCAAAAAGAGCCCAAATCCCCAAAGCAATCCTACAGAAAAAGAACAAAGCCAGTAGCATCACATCACCCAACTTCAAACTATACTATAAGACTATAGTAACCAAAACAGCATGGTACTGATACAAAAACAGATGCATAGATTAATGAAACAGAATAAAGAATCCAGAAATAAAGCCACACACCTACAACCATCTGATCTTAGACAAGTCCAATAAAAATGAACAATGGGGAAAAGACTTCCTATTTAATAAATGATGCTGGAATAACTGCCTATCCATATGCAGAAGAATGAACCTGGACCATGATCTATCACCATACACAAATATTAACTCAAAATGAATTAGTCTTTAAATATAATACTACAAAGTATAAAAATTCCAGGTGAAAAGCTAGGAAATATCATTCTCAATATCAGCCTTGACAAAGTATTTATGGCTAAGTCCACACTGACAAGTGGGATCTAATTAAACTAAAGAGTTTCTGTGCAGAGCACAAGCTATCAACAGAGCAAACAGACAATCTATAGAACTGGAGAAAATATTAGCAAACTATGCATCTGACAAAGTTCTAATATCCAGAATATATAACACATTTAAACAAATCAATAAGCCAGAATAAAATAACCCCATTAAAAATTGGACAAGGACATGAAGGGCAGGAGATGTGTCTACATCTCAAAAGAAATTATGCAAGTGGCCAAGAAACATAGGAAGAAATACTCATCATCACTATTCATCAGAGAAATACAAATCAAAACCACAATGAAATACCATATCACACCAGTCAGAATGACTTTTGTTAAAAAATAAAAAAATAACAGATGTTGGAAAGGCTGTGGAGAAAAGGGAGCATTTAGACACTGTTTATAGAAATGTAAATCAGTTCAGCCACTGTAGAGAGCAGTTTAGAGATTTCTCAATGAACTAAGAGTTGAACTATAATTTGACCCAGCGATCCTATTACTGAATATACCAAAAGGAAAATAAACTGTTCTAAAAAAAAGATACATGCATCTATATGTTCATCACAGTACTATTTACAATAGCAAAGACATGGAATCAACTCAGGTGTCCATCAATGGTGGACTGGGTAAAGAACATGTGGAACATATACACCATGAAATACCATGCAGCCATAAAAACAATGAAACCATGTTTGTTCAGCAACATGGATACAGCTAGAAGCCATTACCTTAAGTGAACAAATGCAGAAACCAAATACCATACATCCTCACTTATAAGTTGGAGCTAATCGCTGGGTACCCATGGACATAAAGATGGGAATAATAGACATTGGGGAATACAAGAGAGAGGAGGCAAGGAGGGAGGAAAGGATTGAAAAACTGCCTATTGGGCACTATGCTTACTATCTGGGTAATTCATGTTTATTCCAAACCTCAACTTCAAGCAATATACCTTTGTAACAAATCTGCACATGTACCTCCTCATTCTTATTTCAGAAAAAGAGTAAGATAAAGTTGAAAAAATTTATAAAATAAGTATCTTAGATATATTAGCCTAGTATCCAGAGAAAAATTTAAATACTCCTTTCACAAACCTGAAATCATCCAGACTCCATTGAAGACCAGTAGAGCATGATAAAAATTATTACATAGGCATATGGACACACATATTGTAATACTTACCATACTATAACATGACCATATATACTCTGGAAAGTGTCTCAAGAGTATGTAACATGAAAATCATACATAGTGCTATAGCAATGACGTCATGCAGGTTGCTGAAATGTTAGAACGTGTATTCATTTAATTCAGGGTAATTGGAATGATTTGTTATACTAATAACAAGAAAATGTTTACTCATATAATTATCTTATGACTTCATTTACATCATCAGAATTCCCTGAAGTATTTAGTTGAAATTTTTAATATCTGGGGCTCTTATTGTATGGAGTAGATAAGCTTGGTGTAGTCAAAGCTAATTAACAATGAAAGCTCACATACTATTTGATATAATGCCTTCCAAATTAGGACTTTAGAATATGCTCTTATTCAAAATGGCCAAGTATATTCAAACTTATTAAATTTTTATTCTCAGGAGTCCAAAAAGTGACATAATTATACAGTCATTTCAAAGGTAACAGGAAAAGAGTGCTAGAGACAAAATAGTTCTTGTTTAGATGAGAGGAATACTGCTGTGTTAAATTCTCTCTCTCTCTCTCTCTCCCCCTCCGTTTCTTTGTCCCTGTCTGTGTTTGTCTGTTTCTCTCTCTCTTTCAACAATGCGTTTTCATTGTTGATTAAAATAAGAGACTACGCTTTAGTCATTTTAACATTATGTCTCTAAGTTTAATACTAAGCAGTACCTTTTTATTGACTTTAAAACAATGTTTTTCTTTATAAATTACTAACAGAATCTTTCCCTTCCATGTCTAACGATTATGGCAAGCTAGACTTCTGGTTTTAGTTTTGACAGCATAGAGGCTGTCACTATTGTCATTACAATAAGAGAAAATTGGACAAAGTTAAAAGAAATGTCTTTTCTCAGACCCTTCAGAGAGCTGAAGTTGCAAGGCAAACTATCATCCTGAAATTTGGGAAAACAGATGCACCAGAGACCAATATCTGCTTATCTGGAGCAGAAACTGTTAAAGTGCTAAAAACAAAGAAACACTTAAATGGTAATTTTTGATTAATTGTGTGAGAGTAGACTATCTTAAGACTGAGAAACATAGTCTTAGAAGTGGCCCACACTTTAATAGGCTTTACCTCTAGGAGCTCTACCAGATTCTGATGGTGAAGACCTGAGAAAAGTCCCCTATGGCTCTGTAAAGTGGAGAGAAAAATGAATCATTGTGAAATACACTCAGAGCATTCTCCTTAACAAAGGCACATGCTTCAGAAGAAAAGGCTGTGCCGGAAACTTACCCCAGCATGGAGAAGGAAATTTCTCTTGTTCCAGCCCACGCTAACCCTTCCATTTCACCAAAGAGGGGAAATACATAGTTAACAAGGACAAGGGCTTCAGGGACATGAATTGGGAGCACTGCAGTTTGGGAAAGGAATGGGAGTCTAAGGAAAATTAATCTATACCACCAGAGAAACACTTGTGAAGGTCACACCCCAGGGATACAAACCCACTAAAAGATATAATTGCAAGATTATATAATGCTCCTACTCTCCCACACCTTACCACCACACAAATACAATTCCAGTATAACAGTAGATTACATCTAACAGGGCTACAACACAGACTCCCTCTGATTAGAAGCAATCAGAGAAACTCAAGATAAAAGGAGACAAATACAAGGGCACTAGAAGAACATGAAGCATCTGGCAACTATAACTATAGCATGTGCTAAACACAGTTCAATTCCTAGCCAGATTACCATAAATCCTCACACGAAGGCCCTATTTACTTTAATTTATGTTACCTGATACATGTTTGGCTTTCACCAAAAAATTATAAGGAAGGTCAAAAGGCAATACAAAATGCCATCTGATGAAACAAAGAATCATCATAATTAGACTCATGGCTGAGATAGATATTGAAATTATCAGACCGGGCATTTCAAATAATAGTAAATATTATGGTAAGGACTCTAATTTTCAAGAGCAGATAGGTAAAATAAGTTGAGATATGGAAATCCTAAGAAAGAATCAAAAGGAAATGCTAGAAGTAAAAAACATAGTAAAATAAATGAATACTTTCTTTGATGGACTCTTCAGTGTACTCAACACAGCCAGGGAAATAAAGAGTGAGCTTGAAGATAAATCAGTTGAAACTTTCCAAACTAAAACAAACTGAAAAAGAATTTTAAAAGAACAGACAATCCAACAACTGTGAGATAATATCAAAAGTTAAAATATACATATAATTGGAATATCAGAAGGAGAAAAAGAAAAAATGGAGCAGAAGAAATATTTGAAGAAACAGTAGTTGAGAACCTTCCAAAATTGACAGCAAACAAAAAATTACAGAGTTTGGAAGCTCCAATAAGCATAAATATTAAAAAAAAAATCCACAAAACCACAGATACATATACTTAGACATGTCATATTCAAGCTGTAGAAAACCAAAGACCAAAAACAAAACAAAACAAAACAAAACAAAACAAACACATCTTTAGAGAAGCCTAAGACAAAATAAAGCACTTGATTTTTGGAGGAACAGGGATAAGAAAAATAGTACACTGCTCAGAAAAAAACATGCAAGGAAGAAGAGAGTATGACAAAATCTTTAGTATAGAAAGATAAGAACCACCAACTTATAAGTCTACATTCAGTGAAATTATCCCTCAAAAGTTAAGGAGAAGTACAAATCTTGTCAGATAAATGGAGGGAACTTTTTCCTAAAAGAAATGTTCAACGTTTTTTAAACTTTCAATTTGGGCCCATCATATAAGGAACTTGAATGTTGTTACTTTATCCTAACAAGTAAAAAGCTGAACAAGCTCAAAATTCATCAACTTGTCCTAGAGCTGTCAGAGAATTCAGGTGTCAGGGCAAATCACTGACCCCAAAATTGGATTGACAGGTGCATGCAAGGAGTCATGGCTTATTGAAGCAGAAACTTCCACAGGAACTAGAACCAGAATAGAAAAACCTAGAGGCTCATTGTAGACAAGTCTGAGAGTTCAAAACTCCAGGATGGGGAGCAGTGATGGGGAGCCCCCACATTTTTATGAGTTTTACCTCCAGGAGTTCAACGTGTTTCTCCCAGTGCACAGGGCAGAAAAATCCCTTCATGCTTCCATCATGGCGGGTAGAGGACTAAACACACTTGTAAAGTTCACATTTCAGAAGCACAAGCTAAAACTGAGTGCCTCTAATCATAGTTTAATCATAGTCTAATCATAGTCACTGACTAATCATAGTCACTAGAATTGCAAAGAATTTCTGTAGATACTGAACCCTCAGGAAGATAGAGCAGAGCTCTCTACTTCTGAAGTATGGGCTGCACATAAAAATTTCCTCCAAAGAGCAGAATATAGGAAGGGGGAAGAAAAAATAGTTAACTTTACAGTGAAGAAATCTGAAAACCACTATCTCAGCCAGGTCATCAAAGCCAACATCATCAGTGATAAATCATGTTGACAGTATGTACCTTCGATGTGATGTGATAAGAATAACACCTGACCTCTGTAAATTTTTTTCTCAAAAACCTATAATCCCAAACCAGGCATAAGAAATATCTCAGACAAATTCCAATAGGGACAAATTCAACAAAATACCTAGCCCATACTTCTCAAAACTGCCAATGTCATCAAAAATAAGGAAGTCTTTCCGTGCCTGGGTTATTTCACTTAACGTAATGATCTCCAGTTCTCTAAATGTTGTTGCAAATGACTGGATCTCATTTTGTTTTTAGTGACTGAATACTCCATTGTGTAAATGTACCACGTTTTATTTATTCATTCATCTACTGACGGACACTTAGGCTGATTCCAAATCTTAGCTATTGTAAACAGTGCTGCAAAATGTACACACCTACTATGTATCCATAAATTATTTTAAAAATTAAAAGTTTAAAAATTAAAAAAATAATAAAAACAAGGAAGTCTGAGAAATTGTAACAACCAAGAGAGCCCAAGGAGATATGACAACTAAATATAATGTGATATACTGGATGGAATTCTGGAATAGAAAAAGACCATTAGGTAAAAATAAAGGAAATCTAATTAAAGTATGGACTTCAGTTAATAGTAATGTATTAATTGTTTCATTAGTTATGACAAATATACCAAATGCAAGATGTGAACAGCGGGAGTCACAGTATATACTACCTTCACAATTTTTCTGTAAATCTGCATTTATTCTAAAATTAAAAGTTTATTAAAATTGCCTTAAAACTTGTGTTCATAGATAAAACAACTTGAACTTCAGATCTATAGGCCTGTAAGAGACCTCACATATCAACTACCTCAACTTCCTCATTTTATAATACAAGAAACTGACCTCTGGAGGAAATGACTAAACCAAAATCACACAATTCCCGAACCCTCATCTATGTTACAGAATGCTGCCACGATGCCTGTTACCTGAGAGATTTCTTAAGTTTCTTCAAAATTCAAAGTGTGAAAATCATCAATATTAGTAAATATGTAAGAGGTGTAAAGCCCTTTGAATGTAGCATGTTAGTTTGACTTCTTCCTAAAGTATTTTTTGTCAAACTCATTGGATTCAACAAAAACCATAAGTGCTTAAAAATCATGACCTCACCCAGCATTACTCATAAGACAGAACTGTTTATACACAGTAACAGTACCATAAGTCATGCTGCCCTCTGAGTCAATTTCCTTCAGGAATAACTTTGCAAGACAAGCCTTACTTTCACAGGAGACTTTTGACTAAATAAAAGACATGAGTGGTCAAAAAATTTCCTGTTTATTTTTGTTTAAATTTTCTGCCAAAAAGAAATAATTATCCTGGGAAATTGCAACCCAGAGCAGTTACATGGATTCTTTGTAATAATTTATTTTCAGTAGCATACTTTCTTGTCAGTTCATCTAGTTTACATTTCTAAATCAAATATGCCATAATCATACTAAAATCATTGAAACGTGATTTGATGATACAAAATGAAACTGGGTGTATTAGATCCCAAGAAATGAAAGAGCTCTTAATTGAAAGCCTTGCAGAACAGGAAACATGCCTCATGACTTTTCAATACTTTTTTCAATGCCTTCTTTGACTTATTTTAAATATTTAAGCTCTAGTTTCCAGAAACAAAAGCAATGAAATAACATAATGCCCCTTAGCCCTATAGAAATATTAAATCCATTTTGCTAGATTAGCTGGTAGGTACAGCATTCAATATCACTCAATTATTTCATCCATCTGTTCAATATGGTAAAATGACCTTCCTACTCATCTTTCCGTGAAAAGAAACAATAGAGACAAAAATTCAGTAGGTCTTTCAAAGTAAATAGTAAAGGAAACTAATTATTATTAGGCATCATGAATAGTCCTTAATAAATTATTTCTCTATTTCAATATGATAGACCACTGTGGAGTAAACAATTTACAAAACAACAAAAAAATGTGTTTTAAAATTCTTTAAACAGATGCTTAGTTTTTAGGGTTACTTTGGCTTCTGTTTTTCTTACTTTTGTATGACAGAAATTTTTTAGGGCTTATATCCTGTGAAAAGATCTTTTAAAGAATATTAGGTCCATTATTGCATGTGTTATAGTACTCACTTCCTTGGTGATATAATTAAATTTTGAGGTGACAGAGGTGAATGATAACTTTAATACTTCTTTTAAAAAACAAAAGTAATAAACTAAATTCTCAGTTCCAAACCTCTGATATTTTTTCTGGGTCTTTATAAAGGCCTTGAAATATTGTGTTTTTCTTTTTTTCTCCACTGGTTGTCTTTTTATTGACATTATTCACTGATCTTCTTTCCTTCTTTCACTATCTAGAAGTCTTGATTGTATCATCTGTTCAGTTATTTTATTGACTAACCCCAAACCAATTCTACTGTTTTCCCGTTTCTTTATTTCCCTCATGACTCAATGTAACCACTCCCTCTTTTGTTGACATTATTACTTTTTTATTCCAGGACCTTCTTTCTTTTAACTAAAAATCGTCCTTTAACTTCATGAAGTTCATATCACAGATTTAAAGACTGAAATACATAATGTTAACTTTCATTTTCACCTTGCTAAATTTAGGTTCTTAAAAAAGCTCTATGGGCCAATTTTAGTTGATCAAGTGTGTGAAAATATGGTTCATTACAATTTCATCAGTGAAGCAAATGGGTTTAATAATAAACTGAAACTGTACAGGAAAGCAGATGCCCTAAAAGTGACATTCATTGCTTCTTTCATATCACACTGGCGGACTGACTGACAATGCTAAACCCTCTTGAAATTGCTAGCTTGCTGGGCAATAAATTTAAACAAATGCAGCACATGGTGAGGCTGACCTGAAGTTGATTAATGAAGACATTAAATTGAAATTGTCTCCTTTCTCCTAAAAGCCAAAGCAAATTAACCACTGAAAATACAAAATAGTCTTTTATTTCTTCTTATTATTGCCTAAAATTTCCAAAAATTAGAACATAGTTGCCTAGTTTGATATTATTTAAAACAAAATCAATCATTCACATGTTCTGCAATGTTGTGTGTGCCCCTTTGCATGTGCACATACATAATGATACAGCTGGCTTAGGTAAAATAAAGCTTCTTCAAAATCAAAATTTTCTCCTTGTGGTTCAATAAAACAATAATCTATTTAGGTAAGAATTCAAATCTAAAGTTAATCATTTTGATCACAAATGTGTGACCTATCTTATACTTTATACATCTACATATTTTTTTCTGGGGATACATAATCAATGAGAAACTTGTTTGAACTGAAGAAAATTAAAACTTACTCTAGTGGGACTACTCCAGCTTAAATTAGTACAACATAAGATAAACAATAAGTGCTTAAGAGAATAAGGAAAGAGTTATGGTAGTTTGTACAACAGAGTGTCTGTGTATGTGTGTGTGCGTGCGTGCACACATGTGCATGTGTGTTGATAATTTGGGGAGAAATTTAAGGAACCCTGAAAATTCATTAGAATTTGAGCATGTGAAAATGATAGTATAAAACATTTCTGGCACTTAATAGGATATTGAAGCAAAAAAACATATGAAAAACATTAAGAAATTCTAATTTGCCAGGAGAACAGAAATTAAATAGAGTGGTGGAAAATAGAATTGGGAAGGCAAATTGGGGTCAGATCACTTAGGACTTTGGATTTTTTTAACAATTAGATTAAGTACTATTCTGTGGACAGTGAGAAACTGATAAGCTTTTAGGATAAATAAGTGACCTGACCACAGTCAGCATCAGACTTTGACAGCAGAGGGTATGAATGGTAGGGAAGACAAGACCCAAAAGAAATTAAGAAAAAAGGCAGAGACATGGATAGAGGACCTGGGGAAGATTTTTGTTACTCCTCATTTGGGCTGAAAGACATGAGGTCCCTTTTGCCCTCAAATGGGTATTAAATCATAAAGTATCACCATCAGATGTAAGATGAAAAGGTTTAAAAGACAAGACATCAACAGGCAGATAGTAACCGTCCCCTTTTCAGTCAAGCACACATGTATGAAAAACTCTCTAAGAGGGGAGAAGGGATAGAGTGGAAGGAGATGAAGGATACTTCAATATTGGTGGGAGTACCTATGAATTCTTCCACTGTTCTTGGCTGAGTTTCTGGGATGGAGGTGGAAGTTGGGGTGACCTAGAACCACCTTAATTCTCAGCTAAGTTTGCTGATTTGAAATATAAGCAACGAATCCCTATTTCCTGTCCAGAATCCTGAGGCCCAGCGGTCTCAACAGAAGTGCCTCCTATCATAGTCATATGGTAACAACAGAACAACAATGGCGAAGTACAGTGCCTTGATCAGAGAGCACCTAATGTCCTCACGTCAAGTCTTCTGAACCTTGAGGCCTATGAGTTACTTGAAAGCTGCTGAATCTTCTCTACCATAGAGGTTGGAAGTTAGCTGAGGAGCACTATAGTGGAAAATGGAGTGAACATTTGAATACTGCATTTGAAGACTCTAGCTGTCTTACAGATATTGTAGCAGAATGAAAGAGATAAATGCTGTGACTAGAATTCATTATTTCTGCTAACTGCCTTTATCCCCCACAGAAGACTACCTCTCTCTGTGTATTTGGCCTTCACATTTCCAAAGGAAAAGATATCATTTTTTCAAATGGAGTTAGTTGTATATTTTAGCATATTTATGCATAAATAGCAAATATAGTCCTTAAAAACTCATTTTACCTAGATTTTTAGTTTTGGGTTCAGATTCCTACCACATCACCCATGGCCTCTTGATACATTGTCCCGAGATTATATAATAATGTCTAGGGATCACACAAGGGACATCACATTGTAGCTGTGTGACAGCAACCAGGTAGTAAGCAAGTGAAATCAGTCCCAGCCTCGCTGGGGATGAGCACAGCATATCTGGTTGAGGTGTGCTCTAAGCCTGGCTATATGCAAGTTGAGGTTCTTGTCTTCCTTCTCCGTGTGTCCTTAGAATATCATCTGTTACTTCATGTAAACTCAATGTGTCTTACCCTTACAACTTTGAACACCTAATAGTCACTTTGAGGCATTGCAACCTTAATTAACTCATAAAAGTGTGAAATGGTGATCTCCAAAGAACTGAGTCCTTCTAATTCACATCTTTCCTGCAAAATCTCTCAATAACTTTCTTCTTTTGAAAAACATGGAAATCCATTTCTGCTATTTTATTAGCATTATTGCTGCTGCTATCTGCTGATTTTTAGCAAACTCTTCCATCTCCTTTAGTATTATAACGGTAAGGTGAAGATGAACTTGTCTCCATAAAATCATATGTGTAAAAAAATAATTATCTTTATATTTTCTAAAACTGAATTTCGTTTATATTTTTAAATCCTCTTTCCACCTGAAACCACAGAATGTATTTGTATTTATGTTGCCAAGATAGGATGATGAAACTCCCATGGGCCAGCCACAGCAGTGACCAGACTCAGAAATGGACATTCTTCACACCGAGCTGCATTAACCCAGGGAGAAGAAGAAGAGAGGCAACACACCATATTTTCTAATGAGTTAAAGCCTAATTTAATCTGGAAATAACTACTGTTGACTAATGTGTTTCCCCTAAAGTAATTGCTTCTAATGGTCAATTTTATAGCTAAACCTAACCTAAAAAAGGTGGTTCAGGAAACACAAAGAAGTTCATCCCTCTTCCCACAATAAAAATATACTTAGCAATTTATTATTACAACTATCTTTCAAGTTATTTCCCTGGGTCTATGTTATTTTGAGAAACAGAAATTACCCAAAGAATCTTACTTAACCAGTCAATGACATTCAGAATCAAGTTTATAAGGTTATATATCTATTTATCAATATTTATTTTAGTCCCTCAACTGATCATAAAATAATAAAGGGCTTCCTCTTTATTCTACTTCTTGGTATACCTTATAAATTCAATCCTATTTTCCCCTCACTTCGCTTCCTCCAAAATTTTCACTACGATTGAAATTATGTTTACTACAGTACATGAAGCCTTTACAAAGTCACCTTTTTCTTCTGTTTTTGCTCACTGTTCCCAGTGTAGAATATCTAATAAGTGCTCAATAATAAATGCCTATTATACCCAATGAATTGTATAATCCAAATGGCATAAATAGATAAATATTGTACTCTTTACATCCATGCAGGAAAATTCATTTCGGAGATTTATACAGTGGTATTTCCAGCTCCTGACCCTTTGGATTCCACATGCATTTCCTCATGCTAACTGATCCACACATACTAGATCCTTCAGCCTATTAGCAGTGCCCCACTCCTTGAACATACACTATGCTCTTTTTTTTTAATTGAATTTTCTCTTCATTAATATCCTATTTAAAATCCAGTCAGTCCTTTAAAATCTGGCTCAAATTGGGCTCTAGATCAATACAAGTAAATCTGTCTAATCAAACACAAATCTACTTAATGCTTAATTCACCTAAGGAACTATTTGAAAAATTTATTTTGGTAAAACATATAACATTTTCTATATAATGGATGACTTTTATATTTTGGGAATTTTTGTATATGTATTTGTATTTTGCATGTTTTAAAAATTTCAGAATGATTTATTCAATTTACCTAAATCATTTCAGCCTTGAGTCCACATTTTCAGTATTATTCAGTTTAATGCATTCTATTGACAATAAAATTATTTATTTCAATATATTTTTTGATATTTTTGAACGTTTCCAAACTTTTTAAACCAAGACCAAATTAATATTGTATAATTATTAGTACCTTTTTTTACCTTATTCCACATTCATCAAATTATCCCTTTTGTGCAGCTCTACGTTACCTAAATGACTTTTGTTCAATAATAATTTTCATTCACATTTAATGAGGTACTATCATTTTGAATAATAATAATGAAAAGTCATATTAGGCAATTTAGAAATAATTTGTCACAATGAACAGATTTTCTGTTTGACTATATATAGATATATACATGTACTAATATACATGTATATTATAAATACTGTAATATATGTTACAGAGTCAGATGTTGCGGCTCCTTCCTTTGATCCCAGCAGTTTGTGAGGCCCAGGTGGTAGATCACTTGAGCTCAGGAGTTTGAGACCAGCCTGGGAAACATAGAGAGAGCCCATCTACAAAAATTTTTTTAAATTAGTCTGGTACTGTGGCATACACCTGTAGACCCAGCTACTTGGAAAGCTGAGGTAGGAGGGAAACTTGAGCCTGGGAGATAAAAGCTGCAGTGAGCTGTGATAGTACCACTGCACTCCAGCATGGCCAACAGAGTGAGACATTGACTCAAAAATATATCTATTACAGCATATGTTATATTATCTATATTATATAATAAAGAAGATTTAGAAAATAAAAATAATAAATACAGATACGAAAACCATGAGAACTCCTGATAACTTTTGTTATTTTCTTTCAGTTATTTTTCTATATACAGTATGTTTTTCTCGACACAATTTAAATCTGTCTATACACATACACATAGTTGTGTATCAATTTTTTATTTAACTTACATTACTTGTTTAAATTTTATTTTATGATTTCCTTAAACATAAATTTTAGTGGCAGTGTTGTAAATTACCTAATTTTCAAAAATTCATAATGATTGTGTAAAAATTCATAATGAATGGATGAATAAAGAGTTGTTTACTAAGTGTGGCTGGAAGGTTGGCAAATTTTTCATTATTTGCAAGTCTAGTTCTTCATTTTAATTAAATTTACTTCTGACTCTTAGCAATATTTAGCCCTCTCCTTATCTTAGTGAAATTCTCCTTTACAGATTTTTAATTTTGAATTTGTTCAAAAATCATCTATCCATTTATCAGATTTTTTAAAAAAATGGTTGTAGCAGAAACAAAGCTTTTTATTTTTAATTTTTTTAATGCACTGAGTGGTTGGTAAAACCAACACGTCCGAGTTATATATGTATATGGGTTATGACATGACATTCAACATAAAAGAACTGGAAAAACCACAGATTATAGAACAATGCAGCTAGGGAACACATGTTGCATAATTTATGAAACTCCTGACATTAGACACTTGGTAATTATATAGTCAAATGACATTTCAATTATGAATGCAGTTTCAAAAGTAAGTTGAGATGAATAGCTGGGCAAACAGTATGATGTGGTGGTTTACAGAGATGAGTGAGTTAATTCAGGACCCTCTAGAGATCTATCTTGAACTCCAATGACAGAAAAGGAATGGCACAGCAAAAGCAAGAGAAGGTACATTCATTTCAGTGTGTAGATCTCTTCACATAAAGTCTAATTTGTGATCCTTTGGTTTCAAATGTTCTTTATGAACTTATAGCTTGAATCATGCTAAGTCTTGTCCAAGAAACCTTCCCTAGCTTATTTAGAAGTAGAGTAATATTAGTAAGCACTCATAAAGTTACAAAGTCCCAGAGAACTAAGGATCATGCCAACCATAACACATTCTTCCACCCATTCACACTTGAATATCTAGATCCAATGTTTGCTTATAAATGCTTTATTTATGTTAGATACTTACAGTGCTATTTTCTATGTTTTCAAAGAAGCATTGAAAAGAAGTTAGGAAGGTGAACAATAGACAATTGTCTGAATAAAAAAAATCTTTACCAGACCACATTCCTTAGTTAAACTACAACCTCAAAATACTGTCAGAGACTAGAGGTTCTGTTAGTCAATATTTAAGCTGGGAGATCCTTATTGGTCAATAGTTAATCTGCACCAATATTTTCCAAAACCAATTAAATTCCCACAACTTTCTTTATATTCCAGCTCCCACATCCAGAGATATATTTATGTTAGGAGATAGAAAACCATCATATAATTAAGAATTGCTTAATAATTGGGACTCTCCTAGGAAACATATTGTACAAAATATGTTTTTTTTTTTCCCTAAATCCAAAGAGAGGTCTAAAATTGCTCCTATTTAACAAGCATGAGGCATTCATCAGCAGTGCTAGGCAAAGAGCACAGCATCTGTTTTCGTTTTGGCTTTAATTTTTGCAGGTGTTACTGAAGCACGTTTTCATAAGAGAAAAGTGTACTTTGTGAATTTTCAACATTTGTAGGAAAGTGTACAAAAGCACATAGAAACAAAAATAGTATATCAGAAGAAAAACAGTCAAGATGAGGAGGGTTTTTGTTTCTCTTTATTAAAAAAGTTTATTGAAAATACCAGTATTCTTACTAAGTTAAGCCTTGGACAATGTAGACAGGAAAGTGGAATAAGACAGGCAATACTGTGCTCAAGTGAAGACTACAAAGCCAAGTCTTAAACAGATCAGAAGTACTTTCTTGACCAAGAAGAAACCCAGGAAAAGGTCCACATATATATGAATGCAGTATATGATAAAAAATACACTGTAGGGTGAGGAGAGAATATTCAATACACTATGCTGAGAGGAATAGTTAACCAGAAGGAAAAAGAAAGTTATTAAATTTCAACATCACAACAAATATAAAAATTAGTTCCAAATAGATTAAAGGTTTAAATATGAAAGACAAAACTTTAACCAAGTTAAAATATAAGAAAAAAATCTTTTTGTTACTCTGCACAAGAAATGATTTTCTAGGGAAGCACAATCATCACTGATTATTAAAATTTTAATAAATTCACTTATATTAAAATTAACACATTCTATTTAATAAAAGATATACCCCTCCAACAAAAAAGATAATAAAATAATGAGCTACAAAATGAGACCAAACATTTTTAACACATATAACTAGCGAAAGAGTCATAAACCAGAATATATAAATAAATTGTTGAAATAAGTTCAAAAGGAGACACAGACACTCAATTGAAAAATAAGCAAAAGACATGAATAGATATTTCACAGAAGGAAAAGACAATATGATAAATATATGAAAATATTTTCAACTTTAATAATCAGGGAAATGTAAATTGCTACTGAAATGTTTTATATGTACTACCAAAATAATTTATACGTATTACAAAGTAAAAAATTACTTTGTCAATCCAGGGCTTTAGAGTTTGTAGGTTAATAGGATGTCTTTCACACTGAGATGGGAATGTAAAATGATACAACCACTTTGAAATAACAACTTAATGTTACCTTGTGCATGAACGTTCACATGCCCCGTGACTCATCAGTTCAACTCCTCAATACACATGCTGGAGAAATTCCTGCAAATGTATTTCAAAAGACAAATGCAAAGCAAGAAAATCCTCTCAGTATCATTGTTCATTGCAGAAAAAATACTGAAAGCAACACCAGTGTCCATGATAAGTTGTAATATATTCACAAAGCTGAACATCACATAGCAATGAAAATGCATAAATTAGACTTACATGCAACAAAACGCATGAATCTTAGGCATATTTTTGAATAGAAAATGTGAGTTGTAAAAGCTACATACATAGTATGATATTTTTATGAAGCTAAAGCACAAGCAAAACTAAATATATCATTAAGAGAATTTCAATAGATAGAAAGCAACAAACACAAACATCCAGTCTATTATTGATGGACATTTGGGTTGGTTCCAAGTCTTTGCTATTGTGAATAGTGCCACAATAAAGTACCTGCATGTGTGTCTTTATAGTAGCATGACTTATAATCCTTTGGGTATATACCCAGTAATGGGAATGTTGGGTCAAATGGTATTTCTAGTTCTAGATCCTTGAGGAATCGCCACACTGTCTTCCAAAATGGTTGAACTAATTTGCAGTACCACCAACACTGTAAAAGCATTCCTATTTCTCCACATCCTCTCCAGCATCTGTTGTTTCCTGACTTTTTAATGATCACCATTCTAACTGGCGTGAGATGGTATCTCATTGTGGTTTTGATTTGCATTTCTCTGATGACCAGTGATGATGAGCATTTTTTCATATGTCTGTTGGCTGCATAAATGTCTTCTTTTGAGAAGCATCTGTTCTTGCCCTTTGTCCACTTTTTGATGGGGTTGTTTGTTTTTTTTTTCTTGTAAATTTATTTAAGTTATCTGTAGAGTCTGGATATTAGCCCTTTGCCAGATGGATGGATTGAAAAAATTTTCTCCCATTCTGTAGGTTGCCTGTTCACTCTGATGGTAGTTTCTTTTGCTGTGCAGAAGCTCTTTAGTTTAATTAGATCCCATTTGTCAATTTTGGCTTTTGCTGCCATTGCTTTTGGTGTTTTAGTCATGAAGTCTTTGCCCATGCCTATGTCCTGAATGGTGTTGTCTAGGTTTTCTTCTGGGATTTTTATGGTTTTAGGTCTTACATTTAAGTCTTTAATCCATCTTGAGTTAATTTTTGTATAAGGTGTAAGGAAGGGATCCAGTTTCACCTTTCTACATATGGCTAGCCAATTTTCCCACACCATTTATTAAAGAGGGGATCCTTTCCCCATTTCATGTTATTGTCGGGTTTGTCAAAGATCAGATGGTTGTAGATGTGTGGTCTTATTTCTGAGGCCTCTGTTCTGTTCTGTTGATCTAATATCTATTTTGGTACCAGTAACATGCTGCTTTGGTTACTGTAGCCTTGTAGTGTAGTTTGAAGTGAGGTAGCGTGATATTGCCAGCTTTGTTCTTTTTGCTTAGTATTGTCTTGATTTTGCAGGCTCTTTTGTGATTCCATATGAAATTTAAAGTAGCTTTTTCCAATTCTGTGAAAAAATTCAGTGGTAGCTTGATGGGGATAGCATTGAATCTGTAAATTACCTTGGACAGCATGGCCATTTTCATGATATTGATTCCCTATCCATGAGCATGGATGTTCTTCCATTTGTTTGTAGACACAACAATTATTATAACTCAGTTGGAAATGACAGTCTAGGTCCTTAAACAAGGATCCTTCTTGGCAATAATAAGGGTCTTAGAACTTCTGAGAACAAATTTTCCTCAGATAGAACACCTTTGGCAATCTGTAACAGGCTTTCTAGACAATGGTCAAAAAAGGCACAAAAACTTACCAAAGCTGGTGAAACTGCATGCCTCTAAACAGAATTATCCTTTGCAGTGGTTATTTAACTCTGCATAATCTAGTTTTTTTCCAAGTTGAGGGATGGCCTAACCTGTGTAACTTTAGAGGATGATATACTAATTTTCTCAACCATTTTGTTATTAAATTTATGACAGTGAATTTGGTTATAAACCGGTATTTTTTATTTAGATGTATTATATCCATGTATTTTTACATAAAGCTGGTTCTATTTATTATATCAACTATTATATTTATTCCCACTGATTAAAATATAACTGTAATCTCTGCACTTTGGGAAGCCAAAGCAAGAGGATCAGTTGAGGCCAGGAGGTCGAAACGAGCACTGGCGACATAGAGAAGTCCTATTTCTACAAAAAAAAATTAGAAATTAGCCAGGTGTGTTGGTGCATGCCTGTATTTCTAACTACTCTGGAAGCTGAAGGGGGAGGATTGCTTGAGCCCAGGAATTCAAGGTTACAGTGAGCTATAATCATGTCACTTCACTCCAGCCTGGGCAACAGAACAAGACCTTGTTTCTTAAGAACGAAAAAATGAAACATAATACTAATTGTGATTTTTCTTTTCTGACTAGGAATCACAGCCTCAATTAATTACAATTAGGTGACCAAATAAACTCCAAACTTATTGAATTAATTAAATCAGACAAATCAACTTTCAGTCATTGTTTCTAATCCTGTATCTGGAAATTCATATGTATAGTTGCATTTTTAGCATATTTTATACATTTCTTTCTTGTTTGTTTTCTTAGCATATTCAACCATAGTTGTGACTAGAGACAATACAGAACAACATTAAAAGTAAGAACTGTAACAATTTATCAGAATTGGTGTGGTTGGTATAGCAGCTGATAAGAAACAGTGATGATGAGACTCCAGGAAACCTCAGTACCTTTACATTTGGTTGACATTTGTGGCCTGTTTTCAATTCACAGAGTATGAAAAAGTTAGCTCTAAATATTATTTATTCAAGATACTTACATGTAACATTTTAAAACTTTGGCCTGATTAATTAATTAGGTTTCAGTTTAAATGTCCTTCGTCTGTTCCTGCAGTATTGCATAGCTCCTTCGTTGCACTTACCCGTAGTACAATAAGAATGTCTATCTACTGTTTTCTATCAGAATGTAAACTCCATGAAGGTAGCACTCATATCTCTGTTACTTATCATGGCATTTTTAGACCTTAACGAAGTTATTGGAACAAGATAGTTGCTTGGAAAATATTACCACATGAATGAATTAGTGAAAACACTCAAAAGGTTATTTTGCTTAAACATAAGCATGGTGACATTGTTAATAATTTATTTCTAAATTTTAGGTTACACAGTTTTCTAAAACTATCTCCAACATGCACACAGAGTATCGTATATTCAACTTATCCAAATGCTCACAATCTCCCACTGCATCACCCCAGGGAGGCCACACAGATCAAAGTCTAAATGGGGATGTTTTTTGGGTTTATGCATTAGCAACTCAAGTGACCACACATGGCAACCCTTATGCGTGATGCCTGGTAGCATCACCTAAGACCATAATTTAGGTGGTAGTCTTAATCTTACTTAAAAAACTTCACCATGTCCCACACTAATTTTTTAAAAAATGAGGATATTTATAAAAGTGTAATTTTTATTAGATATGGGGTTTTTTGGTAACAGTTTTATAAGGAAATCTTCATATAAGATATGACTTTGTCTTAGTTGGAATCCATCAAAACCACAAATTTTAAAATTAATTTGAACTCTACCAACCATCCTGGATAAAAGTCAGTCCTATTCATTCAGCTTTTATTCACTGTTCTAGCGACAGATATAGCCTCGTCTTCTAAAATAATTTTAATATATTTTGTTTATAAAGCTTGTTGATAGTGCATCTTGACATATAAAATAACATCATTTTATACCCACATGTTCTCTACCCTAAAATCTTGGGATAATGCATGATATTGTCTTTCATCTTTCAAATCTGTGATTTATAGAGTGAGTGCTGATGACTCAATCTGAATTTATTATAAGTAATATTGATTTAATTGCAAAGGACAAAATCTTAGTTTAAATTGGTTTGTGCAAAAGGTATTATAATGTCTTGACTCACAAAGAGTAAAGTTCAGAAACCATCTGTCCTCAGGCATGACTGGATCCAGGAATTACATCCTCATTGTCCAGAAACTTTTTAAAATATGATTTGATTTGATTTTAGATTCAAGGGGTACATGTGCAGGTTTCCTATATGGTTATATTGCATAATGCTGAAGATTAGACTTCTATTGAACCCATCACTCAATTATTGAACATAATACTCAATGAGTACTTTCTCAAAACTTGCTCCCCTCACATTCTGCTCCATTTTGGAGTCCCCAGGGTCTATTATCTTTATTTTTATGTTCATGTGTACCCATTATTTAACTCCCACTTGTAAGTGAGAACATGCAATATTAAATTTCCTTATTCTGAGTTATTTCATTTAAGGTAATAGCTTCCAGCTCCACCTATGTTGCTGTAAAAGATATGATTTCATTCTCTTTTTTATTGCTGTGCAGTATTCCATGGTGTATATGCCACATTTTCTTTATCCAGCAATCATTGACGGAGCCTTATGTTGATTCCATGACTTTGCTCTTGTGAATAGTGCTGTGATGAACATATGGGTGGAGGAGTCTTTTTGGTAAAACAATTTATATTCCTTTGGGTAGATGCCCAGTAGTGAATTACTAACTCAAATGGTAGTTCTATTTACAGTTCTGTGAGAAACATCCATTCTGTTTTCAATGGAGTTGTACTAACTTAAATTCCCACCAAGAGTGTATAAGCCTTCCCTTTTCTCTACATCCTCACCAACATTTGTTATTTTTTGACTTGTTAATAACAGTCATTCTGATTGCTGTGAGATGATATCTCATTGTGGTTTTGATTAGTGATTGGAGCATTTTTTCCTATGTTTTTTGGCCACTTGTATGTATTCTTTTGAGAAGTAACTCATGTCCTTTGCCCACTTTTTAATGGAATTATTAGGTTTTTTTTCTTGTTGATTTGTTGAGCTCCTTATAGATTCTGGATATTATTCATTTTTCAAATGCAAAAAAAAAACTTACAAATATTTTCCACCTTTCTGTAGGTTGCCTATTTACTATGTTAATAGTTTCTTTTGCTCTTCAGAATCTCTTTAGTTCAATTAAGTCTCATTTGTCTATATTTTGTTCTGTTGCATTTGCTTTTGAAGTCTTATTCATAAATTCTTTGCCTAGGCCAATGTCATGAATAGTTTTTGCTAGGTTTGCTTTGGGAATTGTTATAGTTTCAAGTCTTACATTTAAATCTTTAATTCATCTTAACTTCTGTATATGGTGAGAAATAGGCATCCTGTTCCATTCTTCTGCATATGGCTAGCCAGGTTCCCTAGAACCACTTATTGAATAGTGTCTTTCCCCATTGCTTATTTATGTCAACTTTGACAAAGATCTATTGGTCATAGGCATGTGGCTGTATGGCTGGATTATCTATTTTGTCCCATTGATCTATGTGTCTATTTTTGTGCCAGTACCATGCTCTTTTGTTTACTATAGCCTTGTAGTACACTTTCAAGTGAAGTCATGTGATGCCTCCAGCCTTGTTCTTTTTGCTTAGCATTGCATTGAATATTAAGGCTCTTTTTTGGTTCAATATACATTTTAGTATTTTTTTCTAATTATTTAAAAAATAGTATTGGTAATTTGGTAAGGATTGCATTAAATCTGCAGTTTGCTTTGGGCATATAATTATTATAATAATATTATATTTATTCTTCCTATCCATTTGAGGAAGTGACATCTTGCTTGTGTCATCTACAATTTCTTCCATCAGTGTTTTGTACTTCTTGTTGTAGAGTTCTTTTAACTCTTTAGTTAAATGTATTCCTAGTTTTTTGTGTGTGTGGCTATTGTAAATGGGATTGAGGTCTTGATTTGGTTTTCAGCTTTATCATTGTTGGTGTATAGAAACGCAATTGACTTTTGTGCATTAATTTTGTATCCTGAAACTTTACTGAAATCATTTATCAATTCTAAGAATATTTTGGAGGAATGTTTAGAGTTTTCTTTTAAAGCAAAAAAAACTAAAGTTTTCATTAGAGGTTTTAAGCAAGTGCACACATGCTGGCCACCAGCTGGAGATCCTCTGCTACTTCCTCTTCCATTTGGATGGCTTTTATTTCTTCCTCTTGGCTGATTGCTCTGGCTAGGATTTTCCCCGTCACATCATTCTATTGTTCAAGTTCTTAGGGGTAGCACTTTCAGCTTTTCTGCATTCAGTATGATGCTGGCTGGGTGTTTGTCACATAGGGCTCTTATTATCTTGAGGTAAATTCCTTCAATGCCAAGATTCTTGAGAGCTTTTATCATGAGAAGATAATGGATTATATCAAACACTTTTTCTGCATTTATGAGATAAGCATAGGGTTTTGGTTTTTAATTCCCTTTGTATGGTGAGTCACATTTATTGATTTGCATATTTTGAACCATTCGTGTATCTCTGGAATAAAATCTGCTTGGCTGTAATGAATTATCTTTTTCATGTGCTCCTGGATTCAGTTTGTTAGTATTTTGTTGAGAATTTTTCAGTCTATGTTCATCGTGGATATTGCCCTGTGGTTTTCTTTTTTGTTGTCTTTGCCAGATTTTGGTATCATCCTGACACCAAATTGTAGATGATCTTAAAATTTTTTTCAATAATTTCGGTAGGATTGTTACCAGCTCTTCTTTTTGTATCTGGTAAATTTCAGTTGTGAATTTGCCTGGTCCTTAGCTTTTTTTGTTTGATAGATTATTAAATTTCTAATTCAGTTTCATTACTCATTATTGGTCTGTTCAGGATTTCAATTTCCTCCTAGCTCAATATTGAGAGGTTGTGTATTTCCTAGAATTTATCCATTTTCTCTAGGTTTTCTAGTTTGTGTTCATAGAGATATTCACAGCAGTCTCTAATGATCTTTAGTATTTCTGTGGTAACAGTTCTAATGTCACATTTTTAAATAAGTAAACACATCTGATTGTGTTTATTTAAATCCACTCTCTCTTTCTGGTTAATCTAGCTAGTGGTTTGTCAATCTTGTTTATCCTTTTAAAGAACCAACTTTTTATTTTGTTGATCTTTTGAATGGTCATTTTGGTCTCAATTCATTTAGTTCTGCTCCAATCTTTCTTTCTTTGTTTTTTCTGCTGCCTTTAAGATTTTTTTCCTTTAGCCTTGACATTGGATAGTCTGATAACTATATGCCTTGTTGACATTCATCTTTTATAGTGTCTTGTAGGTGCCACCTCTCTAAATTTCTTGTATATGGATGTCTACCTCTCTCTCAAGTTTAAGAAAATTTTCCTAATTTATTCCCTCCAGTATGTTTTCCAGGTGCTGACTTTTTCTTCTTCTTTCTCTGGAATGTCTACAAGATGTAGTTTGGTTGCCTTAAATAATATAGTATTTCATAAATGCCTTGTTCATTCTTTAACTTCTCTTTTCTTTATTTTTGTCTGACTGGGTAAATTCAAAAGACTGATCTTCAAGCTCTGAAATTCCTTCTTATGCTTGGATTATTACTTCAAATTGTGTTTTGAAATTACTTTAGTAAGTGTTTCAATTCCAGGAGCTCTTTTTTAAAAATTATATAGCTATCTTATTTTTCATATCCTGAATTATTTTTCTGGTTTGTGTTGATTTTCTACTTTCTCTTGGATCTCACTGAGCTTTCTTGCCATCTGTATTTTGAATTCTTCATCTGTCATTTCAGAATTTTTATTTCAATTAGGATCCATTGCTAGAAAACTGGGTTGATCTGTGGGAGGTGTCAAAATCATCTTTTTCTTTCCTTTTTTTTTTTTTTTTTTTTTACTGTAAGAGTTTTTGCACTGATTTCTTCTCATCTGAAGGTGTTATTACTTCTTATTTCTGAATTTGCTATCATTTCGATGGGACTTTTGGAAGTTTTTTTGTTATTTTTTTCTCTTGAGAATATGAGTGAGGTGTATGTTGTATATGATTGCTTGGCTTAGTTTCTGGATGCTTTCAGGGCCTAGACTTGGTATGGGTTCCATGGTTGTATATAGCTTTAGTGTGGTGACTTGCTCTAATGCTGCTTGCTGTAGCAATATATCGAACATATGGGCTGACATACTATCTCTTGTGAGGCTAAAAATTGAAAGGTGTAGGTAGCTTATCTTATGCACTACCATTATGCCCTTCTGAGACAGGTTTTTTATTTGATTGTGCAGTTCAGTCACCATTCCTGTCCTTGGTGCTTAAGAATAAGAACCAACTCGTCTTTGCATAGCACAATAATGAGTGAAGGCACTCACCTTAATGGGGATTGACTGGGGGAAATTTTGTGGGAGTGGACTAAGGTCTCAGGGGATGGTGCCCAAGTGGATGCATCTTTGTCTTCCACAGACAGAAATGTGATCCACTTCCCTATTATGCCCCTGCTGCGAGCTTGCAATCTTCAGTTCAAGTAGACTTTATCTTTTTACTTCTGGTCACAGTGCAGCTGCAGACTACAGATATGCCCCTCTGGTGGCTACCACTGAAATGGGCTCAGGGCAGAGCTTCTTTCTCCAGTGCAGAGCAGAAAACCCTGTGGCTTGTCTGCCTTCCATTGCCAGGACACTGCCAGTCTGTTTAGAGAAGGGAAAATAAGCCCCCCATTTATGGATACACCTACTGCACATGATCACTTTCAACAGGGGTGCAGTCACCATGAAAATAACTCCAAAGCCTTTCTCCAAGTGCACACATGCTGGCCACCAGCTGGAAAGCCTCTGCTACTTCTACAATAGTGGTTTAGGGGAGCAGGAGATAACCCCCTCTGCACATCTGTTCCCTCCCACTGGTCCCACTCCCTTTGACATTCGCCACCATGCCCACATCTCCCTTGTTCCAAGGGGAGCTTTGGTGAACTGTGTTCCCTCCTCCCTTCAGAGCAGCCCATGTCAAGGGTTAGATCTTCAAGCATCCTGCAGCTTTCCAGGGACACAAAAGTCCCCTGTGGTTGCCAAAGTGAGATTGCGTTGTGAGCTATATTTGCGGGGGACCTCGTTATGTGGTGACTGAACAGCTGATAGGAGAGTGGCCCACAGTGGGTATAAAAACAGTATGTTGCTCACTATCTCAGTTAAGGCCTGAGGGGAGTGTGGGTTCCTCTGCACGAGGTGACCACCTGGTTCTCTGTCTCTGGGAAGTCTCCAAGTTGCCACTGACATTGCCCAGGTTGTGAGGGTGAAGAAGACTCTCCAGCAAGTTAGCAGTCAGCAGATTGTCACAGGGATGAGGGGAGCAGAGAAGCAACTCCACCTACACTTTGTTTTTCTGCACCCCAGGTTCTTCCCATGGGCTCTCTGACAGGTCATTGCTCTCTTCCCTTGGTTTTCCACTTGGACCATGGCCAATCCTCTATTACTTTGATCTACTTTCTGAGGAAAACCAGCATTCAACATCACTAGTCAGCCATCTTGAAGAAATGACTCAGGAACTTTTACTGTTCCTTCTGTTCAAGTGTCATCTCTGTTTGTCTTTGTCTGTCTTTATTCTGTTTTCTCAACCTTGGTGACCAAAATGACTTAGATAAACCTTCAATTCTAGCCTCCCTTTTAAATGGGCATTTAACATTCAGACCTACATTGTAACCACTGTCTTTGTCATTTTACTATAAAATTTAATTTGCTTATTGTCTTATTGCAGTAAAGAACTCCTGTAAGTATTCAATACTGCAGTGGTACAGATCGGTAATAGAACCTACTCTTAGAAATACAGTATCTTCCATGTTGCAGCAGAATTTTCTTTTATGCAGTAAAGTAAGTAAAACCTGTTTTACCACATTCAAGTTATGTGATGGTGGAGAATTATTTATTCAATTTCATGCCTGAAATCAATGTGTACCTTTGTGCTTGAAAAAATTTGTGTAAACTTTGTTTAAAATGGAATGTTTCTTTGTTTCTTTCTTTGTTTCTTCCTTTCTTTCTTTCTTTCTTTCTTTCCTTCCTTCCTTCCTTCCTTCCTTCCTTCCTTCCTTCCTTCCTTCCTTCCTTCCTTCCTTCCTTCCTTCCTTCCTTCTTTCTTTCTTTCTTTCTTTCTTTCTTTCTTTCTTTCTTTCTTTCTTTCTTTCTTTCTTTCTTTCTTTCTTTCTCTTAGACGGATTTCACTCCTGTTGCCCAGGCTGGCGTGCAATGGCACAGTCTTGGCTTACTGCAACCTCTGCCTCCCTGGTTCAAGTAATTCTTCTGCCTCAGCCTCTCAAAATGGAATGTTCCTATGTGTTGCATATTACTGGAAACAGGGACACCTGAAGTACTTAAGAACCAAAGTAATAATATTAGCAACCACAAAAAGAATTTCTTTTTGCTTATGTATGGTCACATGAGGTTCGTACAGTTATAACTTAATTATTTCTGCAACTTAACTATTTATGCAAAACAAAAGCTCATTTTTCAAGAGTTGGTATCTGTGCTTTTCCACTGCTGCTTCTATTTGGGGAATTGTCTTAGTGATGAAGCACAGAACACAGAGTCCAGCACTTGTCATCCTGGTAAATATCCAAATAATGGGAATAAATCAAAATCACAATGCATGTCTTCTGGCTAATAGCTGCTTAGGTATGCACTACGCATACCCTAACATGCTACTCAGCCTAGAACTGTTTCAGATCTTCTGGTGGATGGGTCAGATGGAGATGGCATGGTAAGAGAACAAGTGATATCTCAGAATAAGGATGGCATCAAGGGCAGTCAAACCCAGGTGAAAAGAGAATTGAGTCTAAGTGGACAGTATGAAGAAGCAGCCCTGTGGCATTTCTTGCCAAATGTTCTCAACAGTTCTCTGATATCAGAAACATACATGAAAGGTAGATATTCGTACAATCTTCTTTAATCTGATAACTGGTACACTTATCAAATCTCTGTTTCAAATTATGCTGTACATTCCCAGGAGGACCCCATTTCTCCCTCTCTTTGCATTCTTTTCTGCTAACACCTACAGTCCTAGTATTAGTCAGTCAGACTCATAGATCTGTGGCCAGATGAGGCCTTGAGTTCAGAGAATGGGAAATGATTGTCATGACTCATATCATTTCCATGACCCTGTGGTTTTCTAGAGGCTACATTTTCCTGGGCTTAAAAAGAAAATTCATACCGTTACTTATTATTTTGAACTGTTTTTCCTAAGTTAGAATACTAACTGCATAAAACTCTTCATAAGTGTTTTGTATGTCATTGATTATAAGTAGTTAAATATTGTTATATAATAAATTGCATGCTATATTAGTTTTCTGCTCGTGAAAAAACAAAATGCTACAAATTAAGCAGCTTAAACCACCCACATTTGTTATCTTATAGTTCTGTTAGTCATAGTCTGAGAGGGTCTCATCATGGTATCATGATATCATCCAAATGGCATTCCCAGTTGGAAGCTCTAGGGTAGAATCAATTTCTTTGCTCAATCAGATTGTTGGCAAGATGTAATTTCTTTCAGTTATAGGACAGCCATCCCCATTTCATTGGTGGTTGTTTGAATTCCTTGGCTTACAGCACCCTTTGTCCATCATCAAAGCCAATGACTATGAGTCAAGTCCCTTTCAAGTTTCAAATCTCTTTTGCCTCTTGTTTCCTCAACACATTTATCTCATTGAGCCTTCTGCCTTTATCATCTGCTTTTAAGGGTCCATGTGATTACACTGGATCTACCAGAAAATTTAGGATAGTCTCCTGATTTTAATGTCAGCTATTAACAACCTTAATTTTATCTGCAAAGATCCATCTTGCTGTGTAAGATAACATGTGCATAGGTTCCAGGGATAAGCATGTAGCCACATTTTGGGTGGGGGGTGAAGGGGCATTAATTGGCCTATCATACTTTATTCAGAGAAAACTATTTAAAAATATTAATGAAGACTTATTTTTAGAAGTTTACGCCATAACGGTGTCAATTCACGGTAGTTACATTACATAAAACTCTTCCTTTTGGCTTTTTTCTCTACAAACTATTGGTCACTATTCTTTGTTGAAAGTACTTAGGAAGAAGTCAGATTTCTATAACCCTTTTTTAACCCTTGAAAACTCTCAAATGATAAAAATGAAAAGAATTGGTATGTTTACCTTATTACTTTGTTCAATTAATGAATTCATAAACCCTGTCATAACCTTGAAAAGTTGTTCTAGAAGGCACCCAGTTAATATCTTTACCTCATCCACTTCTTAACAGACATTATCTAAATTGAGCTATTCTAAACCAGATAGGAATCTCTATTCTTTAATAAAAATGAGGCTGTAAAGCTTCAGTCTATTATTTGCTCATGCATATCATACTTTACTTTCCAGAAATCTTTCTTTGTATTTTTAAACAAAAATTTTCAGTAGTACTTGCTATAGCATGATAAGGAAGATTTTATTCAGGACCATCATTATAGGTATAGGGACTATCACAATGGGGTTTTGCAGCCAAGGAGAGGTACTGGACCCAACTTTGAATACAGCATGGGCAAGTGGGAATTTATGGCTAAGGAACATGGTAAGAATCAATACATGGAAGTTGACTAAGAAAAAGAATTAAGGGTAACAGGAATTCTAGTTAAACTGACCTAATAGTGTTCTTGCTGAAGAGAGTCAGGGATGGTCAGACATTAACTGGGGTGTAGTGGAAGATGGAGAACCTGATCAGATGTCAAAGGGGATCAAATATCAAAGAAAGAGAGTTCTTGCTAAGCTGACTTAAAAGTGTTCTTTGCTAAAACTGGATTTTGTGAGAAAATACACAGATGGACTAAGAGAGGGCTAACTACATTTTAGTCAAGCAGATAACCTTTGACAGTATTTAACGAAAATAATCCTTTATATAATTTAAAGATTTTAACAACTTCTTTTAGAAATTAGTGAATTCTTATCTTTAGAGTGCTTATGAAGTTTTATAAGTTCTAACCTCTTCTTCTCAGAAAGAATTTTTACAAAATCTAGAAATTTCAATAACATTAAAATCACATTTACAAGAAAATACTGCAAGTAAGGTTTATTTAAAATTATGTAATAATAACAAAAATACATGTAATTATTAAGAATACAAGAAATTATTAATGAACAGAACTTTTACGAGAAATTATATATCAATCAATATGTTTTTCTAAAAATGCCATTAGTAAACAAAGCTATATTCATTTCCCTATTAATAAAGAATAAATTCTATGTAATAAATGATGTAAATTCTATTGATTCCATCACTGACTTAAGAATTATGCTTCACCTCAAAATCAGATATTGACCAACTACTATGGGGCTTATTCTTATGAATACTTTCTGAATACAAGGAGTATTAATAAACAGGAAAATTCTCCACCTTAGGATAAGAACTGTTTAGCTGTAATGAAATGGGAGAAAATATTTAAAAATCATACATCTAATAAAATGTTAATATCCAAAATATATAAGAAACTCCTACTACTTAATAGGAAAAAAAAAACTATAAAAATGCACAAATGACTCCTGAACAGGCATTTCTTCAAAGCAGACATACAAATGGCCATGAGTTATATTTTTAGAATGATCAAAATCATTAATCATTAAGAAAAATCAATTTAAAGCCATAATGAGATATTAGCTTACACTAACAGGATGGCTATTATCAGAACTTTTTTTAAGTATTGGTGAAGATGTAGAAAAATTGGAACATTTGTACATAATTGGTAGAATGTACAATGGTACAGCCATGATGGTTAACAATATGAAGTTTATTTAAAACATTAAAAATAGAACTCCCATATAATTCAGCAATCACACTTCTGTGATTATATCCAAAATTATGCTAAGGAGCAAGATGGCCGAATAGGAACAGCTCCAGTCTCCAACTCCCAGCACGAGCGACACAGAAGACTGGTGATTTCTGCATTTTCAACTGAGGTACTGGGTTCATCTCACTAGGGAGTGCCGGACAATCGGTGCTGGTCAGCTGCTGCAGCCCGACCAGCGAGAGCTGAAGCAGGGCGAGGCATCGCCTCACCTGGGAAGTGCAAGGGGGAAGGGAATCCCTTTTCCTAGCCAGGGGAACTGAGACACACAACACCTGGAAAATTGGGTAACTCCCACACCAATACTGCGCTTTAAGGAAACAGGAACACCAGGAGATTGTATCTCACACCTGGCCGGGAGGGTCCCATGCCCACAGAGCCTCCCTCATTGCTAGCACAGCAGTCTGTGATCTAACCACAAGGCAGCAGCGAGGCTGGGGTAGGGGCGCCCGCCATTGCTGAGGCTTAAGTAGGTAAAGAAAGCCGCTGGGAAGCTCGAACTGGGTGGAGCTCACAGCAGCTCAAGGAAACCTTCCTGTCTCTGTAGACTCCACCTCTGGGGACAGGGCACAATTAAACAACAGCAAAAGCAGCAGAAACCTCTGCAGACGCAAACGACTCTGTCTGACAGCTTTGAAGAGAGCAGTGGATCTCCCAACACGGAGGTTGAGATCTGAGAAGGGACAGACTGCCTGTTCAAGTGGGTCCCTGACCCCTGAGTAGCCTAACTGGGATACATCCCCCACTAGGGGCAGTCTGACACTCCACACCTCACAGGGTGGAGTACACCCCTGAGAGCAAGCTTCCAAAGCAAGAATCAGACAGGTACACTCACTGTTCAGCAATATTCTATCTTCTGCAGCCTCTGCTGCTGACACCCAGGCAAACAGGGTCTGGAGTGGACCTCAAGCAATCTCCAACAGACCTACAGCTGAGGGTCCTGACTGTTAGAAGGAAAACTATCAAACAGGAAGGACACCTACACCAAAACCCCATCAGTACGTCACCATCATCATCAAAGACCAGAGGCAGATAAAACCACAAAGATGGGGAAAAAGCAGGGCAGAAAAGCTGGAAATTCAAAAAATAAGAGCACATCTCCCCCGGCAAAGGAGCGCAGCTCATCACCAGCAACGGATCAAAGCTGGACAGAGAATGACTTTGACGAGTTGAGAGAAGAAGGCTTCAGTCCATCAAACTTCTCAGAACTAAAGGAGGAATTATGTACCCAGCACAAAGAAACTAAAAATCTTGAAAAAAAAAGTGGAAGAATTGATGGCTAGAGTAATTAATGCAGAGAAGGTCATAAACGAAATGAAAGAGATGAAAACCATGACACGAGAAATATGTGACAAATGCACAAGCTTCAGTAACTGACTCGATCAACTGGAAGAAAGAGTATCAGCAATTGTGGATCAAATGAATGAAATGAAGTGAGAAGAGAAACCAAAAGAAAAAAGAAGAAAAAGAAATGAACAAAGCCAGCAAGAAGTATGGGATTATGTAAAAAGACCAAATCTACGTCTGATTGGGGTGCCTGAAAGTGAGGGGGAAAATGGAACCAAGTTGGAAAACACTCTTCAGGATATCATCCAGGAGAACTTCCCCAACCTAGCAGGGCAGGCCAACATTCAAATCCAGGAAATACAGAGAACGCCACAAAGATACTCCTCGAGAAGAGCAACTCCAAGACACATAATTGCCAGATTCACCAAAGTTGAAATGAAGGGAAAAATCTTAAGGGCAGCCAGAGAGAAAGGTCGGGTTACCCACAAAGGGAAGCCCATCAGACTAACAGCAGATCTCTCGGCAGAAACTCTCCAAGCCAGAAGAGAGTGGGGGCCAATATTCAACATTCTTAAAGAAAAGAATTTTAAACCCAGAATTTCATATCCAGCCAAACTAAGTTTCATAAGTGAAGGAGAAATAAAATCCTTTACAGATAAGCAAATGCTTAGAGATTTTGTCACCACTAGGCCTGCCTTACAAGAGACCCTGAAGGAAGCACTAAATATGGAAAGGAACAACCAGTACAAGCCATTGCAAAAACAAGCCAAAATGTAAAGACCATCGAGGCTAGGAAGAAACTGCATCAACTAACGAGCAAAATAACCAGTTAATATCATAATGGCAGGATCAAGTTCATACATAACAATCTTAACCTTAAATGTAAATGGACTAAATGCTCCAATTAAAAGACACAGACTGGCAAACTGGATAAAGAGTCAAGACCCATCAGTCTGCTGTATTCAGGAGACCCATCTCACACGCAGAGACATACATAGGCTCAAAATAAAGGGATGGAGGAAGATTTACCAAGCAAATGGAGAACAAAAAAAAGCAGGGGTTGCAATACTAGTCTCTGATAAAATAGACTTTAAACCATCAAAGATCAAAAGAGACAAAGAAGGCCATTACGTAATGGTAACGGGATCAATTCAACAGGAAGAGCTAACTATCCTAAATATATATGCACCCAATACAGGAGCACCCAGATTCATAAAGCAAGTCCTTAGAGACTTACAAAGAGACTTAGACTCCCATACAATAATACTGGGAGACTTCAACACTCCACTGTCAACATTAGACAGATCAACGAGACAGAAAGTTAACAAGAATATCCAGGAATTGAACTCATCTCTGCAGCAAGCAGACCTAATAGACATCTATAGAACTCTCCACCCCAAATCAACAGAATATACATTCTTCTCAGCACCACATTGCACTTATTCCAAAATTGACCACATAATTGGAAGTAAAACACTCCTCAGCAAATGTACAAGAACAAAAATTATAACAAACTGTCTCTCAGACCACAGTGCAATCAAACTAGAACTCAGGACTAAGAAACTCAATCAAAACCGCTCAACTACATGGAAACTGAACAACCTGCTCCTGAATGACTACTGGGTACATAACGAAATGAAGGCAGAAATAAAGATACTCTTTGAAATCAATGAGAACAAAGATACAACATACCAGAATCTCTGGGACACATTTAAAGCAGTGTGTAGAGGGAAATTTATAGCACTAAATGCCCACAAGAGAAAGCAGGAAAGATCTAAAATTGACACCCTAACATCACAATTAAAAGAACTAGAGAAGCAAGAGCAAACACATTCGAAAGCTAGCAGAAGGCAAGAAATAACTAAGATCAGAGCAGAACTGAAGGAGATAGAGACACAAAAAACCCTCCAAAAAATCAATGAATCCAGGAGTTGGTTTTTTGAAAAGATCAACAAAATTGATAGACTGCTAGCAAGACTAATAAAGAAGAAAAGAGAGAAGAATCAAATAGACACAATAAAAAATGATAAAGGGGATATCACCACCAACCCCACAGAACTACAAACTACCATCAGAGAATACTATAAACACCTCTACTCAAATAAACTAGAAAATCTAGAAGAAATAGATAATTTCCTGGACACTTACACTCTTCCAAGACTAAACCAGGAAGAAGTTGAATCCCTGAATAGACCAATAGCAGGCTCTGAAATTGAGGCAATAATTAATAGCCTACCAACCAAAAAAAGTCCAGGACCAGATGGATTCACAGCTGAATTCTACCAGAGGTACAAGGAAGAGCTGGTACCATTCTCTCTGAAACTATTCCAATCAATAGAAAAAGAGGGAATCTTCCCTAACTCTTTTTATGAGGCCAACATCATCCTGATACCAAAGCCTGGCAGAGACACAACAAAAAAAGAGAATTTTAGACCAATATCCCTGATGAACATCGATGCAAAAATCCTCAATAAAATACTGGCAAACCGGATTCAGCAGCACATCCAAAAGCTTATCCACCATGATCAAGTGGGCTTCATCCCTGGGATGCAAGGCTGGTTCAACATTCGCAAATCAATCAACATAATCCAGCATATAAACAGAACCAAAGACAAGAACCACATGATTATCTCAATAGATGCAGAAAAGGCTTTTGACAAAATTCAACAGCCCTTCATGCTAAAAACGCTCAATAAATTCGGTATTGATGGAACATATCTCAAAATAATAAGAGCTATTTATGACAAACCCACAGCCAATATCATACTGAATGGGCAAAAACTGGAAAAATTCCCTTTGAAAACTGGCACAAGACAGGGATGCCCTCTCTCACCACTCCTATTCAACATAGTGTTGGAAGTTCTGGCTAGGGCAATCAGGCAAGAGAAAGAAATCAAGGGTATTCAGTTAGGAAAAGAAGAAGTCAAATTGTCTCTCTTTGCAGATGACATGATTGTATATTTAGAAAACCCCATTGTCTCAGCCCAAAATCTCCTTAAGCTGATAAGCACCTTCAGCAAAGTCTCAGGATACAAAATTAATGTGCAAAAATCACAAGCATTCTTATACACCAGTAACAGACAAACAGAGAGCCAAATCAGGAATGAACTTCCATTCACAATTGCTTCAAAGAGAATAAAATACCTAGGAATCCAACTGACAAGGGATATAAAGGACCTCTTCAAGGAGAACTACAAACCACTGCTCAGTGAAATAAAAGAGGAGACAAACAAATGGAAGAACATACCATGCTCATGGATAGGAAGAATCAATATCGTGAAAATGACCATACTGCCCAAAGTTATTTATAGATTCAATGCCATCCCCATCAAGCTACCAATGAGTTTCTTCACAGAATTGGAAAAACTGCTTTAAAGTTCATATGGAACCAAAAAAGAGCCCGCATCTCCAAGACAATCCTAAGTCAAAAGAACAAAGCTGGAGGCATCACGCTACCTGACTTCAAACTATACTAAAACGGCTACAGTAACCAAAACAGCATGGTACTGGTACCAAAACAGAGATATAGACCAATGGAACAGAACAGAGTTCTCAGAAATAATACCACACATCTACAGCCATCTGATCTTTGACAAACCTGAGAGAAACAAGAAATGGGGAAAGGATTCCCTATTTAATAAATGGTGCTGGGAAAATTGGCTAGCCATAAGTAGAAAGCTGAAACTGGATCCTTTCCTTACTCCTTATACGAAAATTAATTCAAGATGGATTAGAGACTTAAATGTTAGATCTAATACCATAAAAATCCTAGAGGAAAACCTTGGTAATACCATTCAGGACATAGGCATGGGCAAGGACTTCATGTCTAAAACGCCAAAAGCAACGGCAGCAAAAGCCAAAATTGACAAATGGGATCTCATTAAACTAAAGAGCTTCTGCACAGCAAAAGAAACTACCATCAGAGTGAACAGGCAACCTACAGAATGGGAGAAAATTTTTGCAATCTACTCATCTGACAAAGGGCTAATATCCAGAACCTACAAAGAACTCAAACAAATTTACAAGAAAAAAACAAACAACCCCATCAAAAAGTGGGCAAAGGATATGAACAGACATTTCTCAAAAGAAGACATTCATACAGCCAACAGACACATGAAAAAATGCTCATCATCACTGGCCATCAGAGAAATGCAAATCGAAACCACAATGAGATACCATCTGACACCAGTTAGAATGGCAATCATTAAAAAGTCAGAAAACAACAGGTGCTGGAGAGGATGTGGAGAAATAGGAACACTTTTACACTGTTGGTGGGATTGTAAACTAGTTCAACCATTATGGAAAACAGTATGGCAATTCCTCAAAGATCTAGAACTAGATGTACCATATGACCCAGCCATCTCATTACTGGGTATATACCCAAAGGATTATAAATCATGCTGCTATAAAGACCCATGCACATGTATGTTTATTGCGGCACTATTCACAATAGCAAAGACTTGGAATCAACCCAAATATCCATCAGTGGCAGACTGGATTAAGAAAATGTGGCACATATACACCATGGAATGCTATGCAGCCATAAAAAAGGATGAGTTTGTGTCCTTTGTAGGGACATGGATGCAGCTGGAAACCATCATTCTTAGCAAACTATCGCAAGAACAGACAACCAAACACCGCATGTTCTCACTCATAGGAGGGAACTGAACAATGAGATCACTTGGACTCAGGAAGGGGAACATCACACACTGGGGCCTATCATGGGGAGAGGGGAAGGGATTGCATTGGGAGTTATACCTGATGTAAATGACGAGTTGATGGGTGCTGACGAGTTGATGGGTGCAGCACACCAACATGGCACAAGTATACATATGTAACAGACCTGCACGTTATGCACATGTACCCTAGAACTTAAAGTATAGTAATAATAATAATAATAATAATAATTTTAAAATAACAAAATAAAAAAAAATTATGCTAAAAAGATACCTGCACACTCATGTTCATTGCAGCATTATTTACAATAGCCAAGACACGAAAACAACCTAAATGTCTATTGACAGGTTGATTAAAAAATATGGTATACACACCTAATGGAATATTATTCAGCCTTACAAAAGAAGAAAACTCTGCTCTAAGTAACAATATAAATCAATCTGGTGGAGGTTATGCTTAGCCATTCATGATATCACCTATATGAGGTATCTAAAATAGTCAAACTCAGGAAAACAGAGAGTAAAATAGTGGTTTTCAGGGGGCTGTGAGGAGGAAAAGAAAATTTGCTGTGCATGTGGTATAAATTTACAATTATGCAAGATAAATAAGTTCTAGATATCTGCCGCAAAACATCTGCCTGTAGTTAACAATACTGAGTTTTGCATTTAAAAATTTGTTAAGTAGGTGTCATGTAAAGTATTACTAGCCAAAAAATAAAATAATAAAAAGGCAAATCATTTAAAAAATAAAATTACTTAACTTTGGGAAAAGAAGAGTGCTGTGAGAAACAGGCCAACTTTCTTCTAGTCTTCTGGAGAACCACAATATATGAAGAATCCCTACTTGTGTATTTACAGAAAATTATTATTATTATTATTGTTATTTTTGCTCATTGGATAATTTTATTTCATGTTTATTTTTTCTAGATTCATTTGGGTATACATTGATTAATAAAAATTATATATATTTGAGGTGTCAGTGTGATATTTTGATATTTCTGTACATTGTGAGATGATTACAACAATCAAGCTAATTAGCCCACCTCACACCTCACATGATCACTGTGTGTTTCTGTGTGCTGTGTGTGAGAGAGAGAACACTTAAAATCCACTCTCTTAGCAAATATCCCTCCTCTGGACTCTTTTCCACAATGGTTGGACCAATTTACATTCCCACTAACAGAGTACAAGGGTTCCCTTTTCTTTGCATCCTCATCACCACTTGTTATCTTTGTCTTTTTGATACTAGCCATTCTAGCATATGTGAAGTGATATCTCGTTGTGGTTTTGGTTCATATTTCTTTTATGACTAGCGATACTGAGCATCTGATATAGTTTGAATACTTGTCCGCCACTCAAATCTCATGTCGAATTGTAATCCCCAATGCTAGAGGTGGAGCCTGGAGGGAGGTGTTTCGATTATGGGGGCGAATCCTTTATGGCTTGGTGCTGTCTTCAAGATAGTGAGTTCTCACAAGATACGGTCATTTACAGTGTGTACTCCCTACCCAACAGTCCAACAGTCCCCATTCTCTCTCATGCTCCTGCTTCCACAATGTGAGATACACACTCCTCCTTTGCATGTTTGTCAACTGTAGATATAATAAAATGAAAAAAAAATGCTTTTTATAAAAACCTCTAAGATTTGTATCTGTTTATATTTAGGCTTCTGAAAGGGAGAGAAACCATTTCGAAATCAATGTGTGTGTTCTGAAATCTGCTTGTAAATCTCTGACCTCATTTTTCATTGACATTAAAACATTTTAACAGTGGGGGGGAAAAAAAAAAAAACATGATTATAAGCTTCCTAAGGCCTCCCTAAAGCAATGCCAGTGCTATGCTTCCTTTACAGCCTGCAAAACTGTGAGCCAATTAAACCTCTTTTTCTATAAATTACCTAGTCTCAGATATGTATGTATGGCAATGCAAGAATAACCCAATAAAGCATCTTTTCATATACCTGTTGACAATTTGTATGTCTTCTATGAAGAAATGTGTATTTAGGTCCTTTGCCTATTTTCTAATCAAATTATTTGTTTTTTGCTATTGAATTGTAGAAGTTCCCTATGTGTTTTTGATATTAATATCTTATCAGATGTATGGTTTGCAAATATTTTCTTCATTCTGTAGGTTTTCTTTTTACTCTGGTGATCATTTCTTTTGCTGTGCAGAAGCTTGTTAATTCCATGAAATCTCATTTGTCTATTTTTGCCATTGTTGCCTCTGCTTCTGAGGTTAACCAAAAATCCATTACTCAGGCAAATGTCAAAAGAAGTGATTTCCCCTGTGTTTTATTCTAGATGTTTTATAGGTTCATGTCTTATCTTTAAGTCTTCAAACCATTTTTAGTTGATTTTGGTATATGGTTTGAGATAAAGACCCAAATTCATTCTTCTGCAGGTGTATATTCAGTTTTCCCAACAGCATTTATTGAAGAGATTATCTTTCCCTGTTATGTGTTCTTGGCATCTTTGTCAAAGATCACTTGACTGTAAATGTGTGAATTTTTTTCTAGGCTCTCTGCTCTGATTCACTGGTCTTCATGTGTAGTTTTATGTCAATACCATAATGTTATGATTACTGTAACTTTGTAATTTTTTTTAATCAGATAAAATATTATGCCTCCAGCTTTTTTTTTTTTAATCAAAATTTCCTTGGCTCTTCAGGGTCTTTTGTGATTCTATATGAAACTGTCACAAGAGACAAAAAAAAAAAAAAAAAAAAAAAAAAAAACATTATTATAAACTGACAAAAGGTAAAATCATCAAGTGAATATAACAATGATAAATATATATGTACCCATTATTGCAGCACTTAAATATATAAAACAAATATTAGCAGAACTGAAGGAAGAAATTGAGAGAAACACAATAATAGTATGAGATCTCAATATATCACTTTAAACAATACATAAATCATCTAGACAGAAATCAATAAGCAAAGAGCAGAATGATGCTTGGATAACACTATGGAGCAAATGGATCTAACAGACATGTACAGAACATTCCATTCAACAGCAGCAGACTACACATTCTTCTCAAGTGGACCTGAAGAGTCCTCCAGAATGGGTCATATGTTGGGCCACGGAACAAGCCTTAAGAAACTTAAGAAGTTTAAAATTATATAAAATATATTTTTCTAGCATAATGGTCTGAAATTAGAAATCAATATCAGGAAGATAATTGGAAAATTTACAAATATGTGAAAATTCAAAAACCTTCTTTAACAATCATTGGGTCAAAGAAGAAATTATAAAGAAAATAAAACATACATTAAGGCAAATAAAAGTGAAATCACAACATACCAAAAACTTAAGGAATGCAGAAAGGCAGTTATAAGATGGAAGTCTATAGCAATAAATGCCTATATTAAAAAAAATCTCAAATAAACAATCTCATTTCACACTTCAATGAACTAGAAAAAGAAGAATAAACTAAACCCAAAGTTACTAGAAGGAAGGAAATAAATAAAAACCAATAAATAAAATAGTGATTAGAAAAAACAGGAAAGATCAACAAAACTAAGGTTTTTCTTGAGAAATATAAACTAAATTGACAAATTGTTAGCTAAACAACAAAGAAAGAGAAGCTTTAAAAAATAATATTATATATGAGAGAAGAGACATTGCAACTTATACCACAGCAATACAAAAGATCATAGGAGACCATTATGAGAAATTATATACAAACAAATAGAAGTACCTAGATGAAAATGATAAATTCCTAGAAACATACAACCTACCAAGACTGAATCACTAAAAAAATAGAAATTCTCAGGAGAACCATAGTGAAGTCAGAATATTGAATCTGTAATAAAAAAATCTAATAACAAATAAAAGCCCAGGACCTGATGGCTTCACTGGTGGATTCTACTAAACATTTGAAGGGGAATTAATACCAATCTTTCCCAAGCATTTTAAAAAAAAAATGAAGAGAAGAAATACTTCCAAATTCATTCTATGCATTACCCTAGTATCAAAGCCAGACAAGGAAACTACAAGAATTTAAAGTTATAGGTCAATTTTTCTAAAACATAGATGCAAAAATTCCCTCAAAATAATAACAAAACAAATTCAGCAATACATTAAAAGGACTGGGTACCATTACCAAGTGAAATTGTTTTCCCCTGAGATGTAAGGATGGTGCAACATACACAAATCAATAAATGTGATAGGCCACATCAACAGAGTCAAGGACAAAAAACATATTATCATATTTCAAGATGGCTAACTAGAGACATCAGACACCAGAATGATTATGGCTTGAGTTAAATACTGAGGGAAGGGTTCTTGAAACTGTTGAAGAATCCACACAAAGAAACTGACACACAGAAATAGGAGGCAGCAGGTATTTTAAAGAGATTGACCTCTGAGGAACTCCGCCTGTTGTACTCCACTATCCTGTTCAGGGAATCTCAGTCATTATGTCTCCATATTACTACATCCCCCACAAGCATTCTCCAGCAGAACCTCCTCAGACTGTGGCAACCACAGAGGACACAGAGGACTGGTGAGACCCTGGGAAGCTGTGGCATCCCTGGAGATCCAGACTTCAGGACTGGCTGTCCCGGGGAAGTGGGGTTGCACCCTGCCAAATCACCTCTTGGGACAAAGAGGACCAGATTGTGCACTTCCCTGCCTAAGAGTCCCCACACCCACTTGCAAGTAGCAGGGGACTGTGCCCCTCCCAGATGTGACACAGGTGTATTCCTGATCTCTGAAGGGGCAGAGTGTGGTTTCATCCCAGTGGACAAGTAGCTCAAGTGGCTGGGAATAGACATGAAGAGCAGGTCTTCTTCTGCCTTTCACTTCCCTCCATCCACTGCTGTGGATACAGCTACAGATTTTTACACTGGGGGCTGGCACAGGTGCACTTAAAAATCAGCCTTTCCAGGATTATTTAGCGCTATTGCACCCCCACTGAAAGTGTGCGGACTGGACAGGGATTGCCAAGGCCAGGGCCCATCTTCCCCTCCCTATGCTGAGTGGCAACATTGAGGGCCAGCTGAAGAACTATGTGTTTGGGGCTGAAGGAAGAGGTTCCTCTCCAAGTCCATTTCAGCAGTAGCCATAGGATAGATGTTGCATTGCAGCCTGGAGATAAAAATCCATGTCTATCTGAACTTAAGGTCACTAGCCCTAGGACAGGGGTGTGATAGAAAATTGGAGCAACTTTCTGCCTGCCTGAAATGAGGAACTTGTGCAACCCCTTTTCAATCTCCCTAGTACGGACCTCAGTGCCCACCATGAACTCTCCCTGCCATCCCTGTCATGGTGGATACTTGCAACCATCATTGTGGCATTTGAAAGAGATTTTGCTATCTCTGAAAAGCACCACCATTGGACTGGAGACAGAACTTCACAATGAAGTTAAAAAAAAAATTTGCTGACATGGGCATAGTGCTAGGAAATGGAAAAAGTTTCTTGAGACTTCTACACTCCCAGCCCCACAGAAAATACTGAGCTGGCTCAGACACTTTATACATTGCTACAACAATCAACATTTGAGAAAGCCACCAAAGCTATCTTTAACCAAGGAATTCACAAGGAGATTTGACCCCCTGAAAGCATCCAAAATTGAAGTCAAATGATCAGACACAAAATACATAATAATCACATCCTCAAGAAGGAAAAATATAAAACATAAAAATGTTTCATCCAAATGAAAGCAAATTCAAAAATAAGAAACGATAGATCCAATTGAGAAAGAATAAGCACGGGAACTCTGGCAGTACAAAAAGACAGAGTATGCTAATGCCTCCAAAAGATCACATTAGATCTCTAGCATAAATCTTAACCAAAATAAAAATTCTGAAAAGAACAGATAAAGAATTCAAAATATGGATTGTAGGAAAGTTCATGGAGATACAATAGAAAGTTGAAAACCAACAAAATGAACTCAGAAAAACAATTCAGAATATTAATAAAAAATTTACTAAAGAGATATTAAAAAAACAGAGAACTTCTGAAAATAAAAAAGTTATCAAAGGAATTTAAAAATACAGTTGAAAGATTTAACAATATACTAGACCATATAGAGGAAATAATTTCAGAGCTTAAAGACCAGTCCTTTGAATTAACCCACTCAGAAAAAAATAAAAAATAATTTTAAAAGATAAAGCATTCAAGAAATATGAGATTATATAAAACATCCAAACTTGTAAGTTATAGGCATTCCTGAGGGTGAAAAAGAAAAAGTAAAAAGTTTAGAAAACATATTTCAGCCATCATTCAGGAATAATGACATCATTCAGGAATAATTCAGGAAATCTTCCCTGGTCTAACTAGAGAAGTAGATATTTACGTACAAGAAACTTGGAGAATACCTGAAGAATTCTCTGCAAAACAAACCTCATTGAGGCATATAGTCATTGGACTATCCAAAGTAAACATGTAGGAAAAAATATTGAAATCAACTAGAGAGAAATGTCTAATCACTTATAAAGGAAATCCCATCAGACTAACCACAGACTTCTCAGCAGAAACCATACAAAAGAGATTGAAGAGCTGTTTTCAGATTTCCTAAAGGAAGAAGAAATGCCAGCCAATTTTTTTTCTTTCTTCTTTCTTCTCTTTTCTTTTCTTTTTTTCATTTCTTTCTTTCTTTTCTTTCTATGATAGTTCTGCATACACGAGTCAATAAATGTGATTTGCCACATAAACAGAATTAAATACAAAACCATAAAATTACCTCAACTGATGCAGGAAAAGCATTATATAAAATCCATCATCCCTTCCTAATAAAAAATATCAACCAACTAGGCATGAAAAGAATAGCCGCAAAATAATAAAACCAATATATGATAAACCCATAGCCAACAATATACTGAGTAGGGAAAAGCTGAAAGCATTTTCCCTAAGAACTGGAACAAGGTAAGGACTCCCACTCTCACCACTTCTGTTAAACACTGCACTAAAAGCCCTATATAGATCAAGCAAGAGAAAGAAATAAAAGCCACTCAAATTTGAAAAGAGAAAGTCAAATTATCTCTGTTCACAGATGGCATAATTGTATACCAAGAAAGCCCCAAAGAATCCTCCAAAAGGCTCTTAGATTTAATAAGTGACTTCAGTAAAGTTTCAGGATACAAAATTAACATGCATAAATCAATAGCATTTTTAAACACCAATAACATTCAAATTAAGAACCAAATCAAGAACTCAATTCAATATACACAGACACAAAAATAAATAAGTAAAATACCACAGAATACATTTAATCAAGGAGGTGAAAGATCTCTATATGGAGAAGGATAAAACACTGATGAAAGTGTGCCCTTGTAAGAAGAGACAGGAGAGAGTTTGCTTCCTTTCTCTCTGTTCTCTGTCATGTGAAGATACAATGAGAAGACTGCTATCTGCAAACCAGGGTGCAAGCAGGCCCTCACCAGACAATAGATGTGCCAGCACCTTGATCTTGGACTTCCCAGACTCCAGAACTATGAAAAATAAATTTCTGTGTTTATGCTACAAAAAAAAGAAAGAAATGAAATAATAGATGCAACAAACAAATTTTAAAAATCTCATGTTCGTGGATAGGTTATGTAAATGACCATACTGCCCAAAGCAATCTACAGATTTAATGTAATCCTTATCAAATTACCATCTTTTCTTACACGAGTAATAAAAATTATCCAAAAACTTGTATGGAACCAGAAAAGAGCCCAAATAGCCAAAACAATCCTAAGAAGAAAGAACAAATCTAGAGGTGTAACATTTCTTGACTTCAAACTACACTATAAGGCTATTGTGACCAAAACAGTGTGGTACTGATATAAAAGTAGACATATATATCAATGGAACAGGATAGAAAACCTAGACATAAAACCACATAGCTACCATCAATTGATCTTCAACAAAGTTGACAAAAATATACAATGGGGAAAGGACACGCTACTCAATAAATGGTGCTGGAAAAAAATGCATTGCTGTGTGCAGAGAAATGAACTGGACTCATATTTCACTACATACAAATATTGAATCAATGTACATTAAAGATTTAAATGTGAGACATGAAACTATAAAAATCCTAGAAGGAAACCTAGCAAAAACTCTTCTAGGCAGTGGACTAACCAAATAATTTATGACTGAGATTTCAAAAGCAAATGCAACAAAAATGAAAATAGACCAATGGGACTTAATTAAACAAGAGAACTTCTAGACACAATGAAGTAAATAATCAACATAGTACACAGGCAAACTACAGAATGGGAGAAAATATTTGCAAACTATGCATCTGCCAAATGACTAATATCCAGAATCTATAAGGAACTCAAATCAACAAGGAAAAAAAATAACTCTATTAAAAAGTGGGCAAAGAACATGAGCAAAATTATTCAAAAGAAGATATATAAGCAGCTAACAAACATGAAAAATGTTCAACATCACTAATTATCAGAAAAATGTAAATTAAAACTGCAGTGACATACCACCTCACACCAGAGAGAATGGCTATTATTGAAAAGTCAATAAACAACAGATGTTGGTGGGGATGCAGAGAAAAGAGAATGCTTATACATATTGGTGGGAATTTCAATTAGTGCAAACTCTGTGGAAAATAGGATGGAGATTTGTCAAACTACTAAAAATAGAAATATCCTTCAACCTAGTAGTCCCAGTACTGGGACACTGGGGACTCCAAAAGGAGGCAAGGTGGGAGAAGGTAAGGGTTGAAAAATTCCCTACTGGGTAGAATGTTCACTAGTCAGGTGATGGGTTCACTAAAAGCCTAGACATTACCACTGCAAAATATATCCAAGTAACAAAACTGCACATGTACCTCCTGAATCTATAAATAAAAAAGAAAGAAAGCAAAACCCCCATATTATCATCTAAATAGGTTCAGAAACAACATTTGACAAAATTTAACATCCTCTGCTGATTGAAACTCTAAATAAATTAGGTATATATGTAATGTTCCGCAACATGATAAAGACCATATATGACAAGCCCACAACTAACATCATTCTCAGAGGTGAAAATTTGAAAGCTCTTTCAGTAAGATCAGGAACAAGACAAAGTTTCTCATTCATAGAACATCTATTCAAAATTAAGTTGTGAAGATCCTAGCTGGAGCAGTTAGGTAAAAAAATAAATGAAAGTCATCTAAGTTGAAAAGAAAAAGCACAGTGTCTCACACCTGTGAGTCCCAGCATTTTGGGAGGCTGAGGTAGATGGATTGCTTGAGCTCAGGGATTCAAGATCAGCCTAAGTAACATGGTGAAACCTTGTCTCTACAAAAAATACAACTAGCCAGGCATGATGGCACACCTGTAGTCCCAACTGCTTGGGAGATTGAGGTGAGAGAATTGCTTGAGCCTGAGAGACTGCAGTGAGCTGTGGTCATGCCACTGCACTCCAGCTGGGGTGACAGATCAAGACCTTGTCTGAACCAAAAAAAAAAAAAAAAAAAAAAAAGGAAAGGAAAGGAAGGAAGGAAGGAAGGAAGGAAGGAAGGAAGGAAGGAAGGAAGGAAAATCGTTTCTGTTTGCAGATATCATGATCTTATATATAGAAACACTAAAAACATTAGAAGTCATAAATTCAGTAAAGTTGAAGGACACAAAATCAACATACAAAAATTTGTGTGTTTCTATGTACTAACAAAACTATCTGAAAAAAATTTAGAAAATACTCCCATTTATAGTAGCATCTAAAAGAATAAAATATTTAGAAATAAACATAATCAGGGAAATTATAGACTGAAAATGTAAAACATTGATAAAAAGAAATTGAAGAAAACGTAAGTAAATGAAAAGATGTATCATGTTCATGGATCAGAATAAATAATATTGTTAAAATTTCTGTACTATCCAAAGTGACCTACAGAATCAAAGTGAACCCTATCGAAATTCCAATGGAATTAGAAAAGAAAAAATATCTTACAGCATTTTATCTAGATTTTTTGATGATGCTTTTCACTAATTTCATTGTGCCATAATTACTGTGAATATGTCTTATCTTTTAAACAGATATTCTAAATAACAGAGACATTGACTTGAATCCTGATGTTACCACTTTAGTTTATGTTAAGCACTTTATATACAGAAAAATAAGACAGAATGCCTTCAGTTTTGTATGGTGCTCCATTTCAACAAGGATAAAGCTTATGTTGAAAATATCCACAGGACATCAAATAAGCTCAGAGGCAGCTAACCCAGTATGAGTATAAGGATTTTATAGAGGAGATAACGCTGGTAGATTTCAGAAAGGTGAAGAAAGATGCATTTGGAGAGTATCTTTGTGATGGAAAACAATATTAGCAAAGGCAGTGAGATAGGAAGTACACTTACAGAGTGGTATAGAGGAAACTTACAATGTGAGGCATGAGTAAAAGAAGATAAAGGTAGAGAGGTAGGAAGGATCCAGATGCTAGAGCACCCAGTGCACTAAATACTAAACCAGGTATCTTGGACTTTTCATCCCAAAGACTGTGTGATATGGTCAATGCAGTGTGACCTCAGCTTGTGCAAACGTAAAGTGGAGATAGTACTTATTTCAGATGCTGTTTAAGAAAATAAGTAATGTAACACATGCAAAGATCTTTTCAGATGCTTGTCAGAGAGTAGGCATCCAAAAATGTTAGTTATCTCTCCTTTGCTTTATTCACATCATCTTTAAGACGTCCAAGTCCATGGGCCTACTCTTTAAGATAGTCCTATATATTGGTGTAAGTTTCAGGGGTATTGCCCCTAAGCCCATCACTGATGCTCTGACATGTTCTCCAATCTTCTGGGAGTTCCTTGTGATCAATTCTGGTGCTCAATCCTGGTGCTCAATTTTCAGGCATGTTGCCCCTAAGCCCTTCACTGATGCTCTGACATGTTCTCCAATCTTCTGGGAATTCCTGGTGCTCAATTCTGCTCTGGGGCTCATTCTGCCATGGACACTGATTGCACTCCTATGACTTGGGATAAGCAATTTCCCTTCAAGTGCTTTTAGATCTATAAGATAGGCTAGCTATTCTTTAAGAGAGTAATTTACTCTTCCATGGGCCATATTACTCTTTCAGTTTTAAAGTTTTTCTATCAAAAAACTTGGAGCTTTTACAGTTTAAATTTCTGGGCTACAATTAATATAAGTGATACCATACTGCTGTATCCACTCCAGAACTGGGTTTGCATATTTGAAAATTTTCCTAAATTAGTATCTCCCTCAGTTTCCTAGGCTCTACCTCTCACCAGAAAACACACAAAGCAGAGGACCCTAATGTACCCTCGTCATTAGTGGAGACTTGAAACAAGATTGAGAGCCTATTTTCAGCCCCACAGTCTTTTTCTCCATTTGTGTCAAAGAGCTTAAGAATGTTTGTGAAAATGGAATTTGTTATGATCTCTTTCTTAATGCTAAAATCCTTTAGGTGGGTATGCCAAATATATTGACTGATCTGTATGTACCACCCATGTGCTTCACACATACAGTACATGTTCTATAAATATTAATAGGCAAGAAAAATAATGAAAGAATGAAAAGAAATAAACAATGAAGAAAAAAAAGGCAGACAGGCCAGGCTGGTTCATACTAAGGCATTCAATAAATGTTTTAAATTAATATATATGATAAAACACATAAAAGGTCACTCCTTAAAATGTAATTTGTCTTGAGATTGAACTACTGAAAAAAATATCTTCAACATAGCAGAAATTACTCAATTTTAACTCATTAGGTTGAGATGAGTAATTTTTTAAAAAATTAATGAAGAGTCGGACACTGTGGCTCTATATACCATAACTTTGAGAGGCTGAGGCAGGAGGATTGCTTGAAGCCAGTAGTTCAGGACCAGCACTGGCAACATAGTAAAATTCTGTCTCTACAAAAACCAAATTTAAAAATTATCATGGCATGGCAGCACATGTTTGTAGTCCTAGCTGCCTGGAAGGCTGAGGCGGGAGGATCATTTGAGCCCAGGAGTTCAAGCTTGCAGTGAGCTATGCTCATGCTGCTACACTCAGCCTGGGCAACAGAACAAGACCTCGTCTCTACGAACAAAAAAATAAAATAAAAGAAATAATAAAAGAGGAAACTGAAGTCAAAGAAAGTACATGAGGAAGTTGAAACAAAAGTTATATCTTATTAGTTAGGCAGTGATTTTTTAATCACTGTATATTACAGAGATAAATGGTGGAGGTGAGAGAGGAAAAATTAGAATCTTTTCATGAGCAAAAATGCACAGACAGCATATTTGAGAATACCAAGTTACCTGCCTCATGTTCCATCTTTAACAGTGAACTCACTAATTTTGTTAGGTATATTCCATTCCATTGATCTCCACAGCCATGAATTCAAAGTCTGAAAATTAGATAGCTTCTTCTTCCCTGCAACAAACCTGCTAACAGTGTCATAAATTACTTTCACTCAGGGCAATGACACAATAACTGTTCCATGGCCTAGCTAAGATTGATAATATGCCTCAGAGAGCTAGAGATAAAGACTTTAGACCAATGATTTATAGATGTATATTCATGTGCATTTTTTCCAGTACCACAACAATACATTATTCCATTGGTCTTTTGCTGTGAATTGTAGGAAGATATATTGGACCATAGATCAGACAAAGAAGAGCAACGGGCCTTTTGCTAAACATGAAATCAAGATCCAATTTCTGCAATAAAAAGTGATTCAGTGATTCCCTTGCAACATTTTATATTTGGAAGGCTAAGTGAATGAAGATTATATATAATAGCATTTACCAGTGGCATAATACTCATATCCATAGGTTTACAGAAAATAATAGTAAGAACGTCTTTTTTTCCCAAGTGCACATAATTTATTACATATTTTAAAAATATGATTTAAGGGCCACAAAAGTGCCCTAAGATTGGAAGGTCATGGGAGAATGAGGCTTCATTTGTTATAGGAATTATTCTTTGTACATGAATAAGTTATTTAGTGATAATTTCTAAGATTTTGGTGTACTCATCACCTGAACAGTGTGCACTGCACACAATTTGTAGGTTTTTCTCTCTCATCCCCCTCCCACTATTTCCCTTAAGTCCTCAAATTTCATTGTCATTCTTATCCCTTTGCATCTTCATAGCTTAGCTCCCACTTAAGAGTAAGAACACACAGTGCTTGGTTTCCATTCTTGAGTTGCTTCCCTTAGAATAGTGGTCTCCCATTCCATCAAGGTTGCTATAAATAGCATTATTTCATTCCTTTTTGTGGCTGAGTAGTATTCCATGGGATATATATATTCCATGGGATATATATACACACACACGCATACATATATATGCGTGTGTGTGTATATATATATGTGTATACATACACACACACATATATATACACACACATATATATACACACATACACAAATTTCTTTATCCACTCATTGATTGATGGGCATTTGGGCTGGTTCCATATTTTTGCAATTGCAAATTGAGCTGCTATAAACATGCTTGTGCAAGTATCTTTTTCATAGAATGACTTCTTTTCTTCTCATTAGATACCTAGGAGTGGAATTGCTGGATCAAATGGTAGATCTACTTTTAGTTCTTTAAGGAATCTCCACACTGTTTTCCATAGTAGTTGTACAAGTTTACATCCCCACCAGCGGTGTAAAAGTGTTCCCTTTTCACCACATCCATGCTGCCATCTATTACTTTTTAATTTTTTGATTATGGCCATTCTTGGAGGTGTAAAGTGGTACTGCATTGTGGTTTTGATTTTCATTCCCCTGATCATTGGTGATGTTGAGCATTTTTCATATGTTTGCTGGCCATTTGTATATCTTCTTTTGAGAATCATCTATTTATGTCCTTAGCCCACATTTTGATGGGATTGTTTGTTTTTTATCTTGCTGATTTGTTGGAGTTCCTTGTAAATTCTGGATATTAGTCATTTGTCAGAAGTATAGATTGCAAAGATTTTCACCTATTTTGTGGGTTATCTGTTTACTGTGCTGATTATTTCTTTGGCTGTGGAGAACCTTTTAAGTTTAAGCTCCATCTATTTACCTTTGTTTTTGTTGCATTTGCTTTTGGGTTCTTGGTCATAAAGTCTTTGCCTAAGTCAGTGTGTAGAAGGGTATTTTCAATGTTATCTTCTAGAATTGTTATGCCATCAAGTCTTAGATTACAGTCCTTGATCCAACTTGAGTTGATTTTTGTATAAGGTAAGAGATGAGAATCCAGTTTCATTCTTCTATATGTGGCTTACCAATTATCCCAGGATCATTTTTTGAATAGTATGTCCTTTCCCCACTTTATATTTTTCCTTGCTTTGTTGAAGATCAGTTGGCTCTAAGTATTTGGCTTTATTTCAGGTTCTCCATTCTATTCCATTGGTCTGTGTGCCTATTTTTATACAAGTACCATGCTGTTTTTGTGACTTTGGACTTACAGTATAGTTTGAAGTTGGGTAATGTGAAACCTCCAGATTTGTTCTTTTTGCTTAGTCTTGCTTTGGCTATGGGGACTTTTTTTTGGTTCTATGTGAATGTTAACGGTTGCTTTCTTCTAAGTCTGTGAAGAATGATGGTGGTATTTTGATGAGAATTGCATTAAATTTGTAGATTGCTTTTTTATTTTATTTATTTTTTATTTTTTGAGACAGAGTCTCGCTCTGTCACTTAGGCTGGAGTGCAGTGCTGCGATCTCGGCTCACTGCAACCTCCACCTCCTGGGTTCAAGACATTCTCCTGCCTCAGCCTCCTGAGTAGCTGGGATTTTAGGCATGCACCACCACAATGGCTAATTTTTGTAATTTTAGTAGAGACACTGTTTCAGCATGTTGGCCAGGCTGGTCTTGAACTCTTTACCTCTGGTGATCCACCCACCTCAGCATCTCAAAGTGCTAGGATTACAGATGTGAGCCACCATGCCAGGCCTGTAGATTGCTTTTGGTGATATGATCATTTTCCTGATATTGATTCTACCCATTCATGAGCATGAGCTTCCATTTGTTTGTGTCGTGTATAATTTCTTTCAGCAGTGTTTTGTCATTTTCCTTGTAGAGGTCTTTCACCTCCTTGGTTAGGTATTTTCTCAAGTGTTTTATTTTTCCTGCACCTCTTATAAAAGGGGGAAGAGTTATTGATTTCATTCTCAACTTGGTCACTATTGGCGTATAGCAGAGATACTGAGTTTTGTACATTAATTTTGTACCCTGAATCTTTGCTGATCTCATTTATCATTTCTATAAGCTTTTTGGATGAGTCTTTAGGGTTTTCTAAGTATATGATTATGTCATCAGCAAGCAGTGACAGTTTGACTTCCCCTTTACTGATTGAGTGTCTTTTATTTTTTTCTCTTGTCTGATTGCTCTCACTAGGACTTCCAGTACTATGTTGAATAGAAGTGGTGAAAGTGACCATCCTTGTCTTGTTCCAGTTCTCAGGGGCAATATTTTCAACTTTTTCCAATTCAGTACAATATTGGCTGTGGGTTTGTCATAGATGACATTTTTTACCTGACAGTGTGTCCCTTCTATGTTGATTTTGCTGAGTGTTTTAATCAAAAAGAGATGCTGGATTTTGTCAAATGCTTTTCCTGTGTCAATTGAGATGATGATTGACTTTTGTTTTTTATTCTCTTTATGTGATGTATCACATTTATTGACTTGTGTATGTTAAACAGTGCCTGTATCCATGGAGTTTTGCATTTATGTTCACCAGGAATATTGGTGTGTACTTCTCTTTCTTTGTTATGTTCTTTCCTGGTTTTTGTATTAAGGCGATACTGGCTTCATAGAATGATAATTCAGTGAGGAGATCCCACCAAATGTGGAGGAATGGGATCAGGGACCCATGTAAACAAGGAATCTGGCCACTTTTTCAATAGAGCAGTTGTGCTGTGCTAAGAGTTCACTTTGGCCCCCAGTCACCTTGAACTCTCCAAATCCTAAAAGCAAGAATAGCTAAGGCTGTTAAACAGGAAAGATGGTGAACTGCCCCTTCCTTTGGGAACTACACCCAAGGGAGGTTTGGAACAACTGTCAGCTGGAAAACACTGATGGGGGTAGTTGTAGATCCCAGTTGGAAGGTCCCAGTTGGAAGTGAGGAGGAATAGGATTAGGGGTTCACAATAGAAAGCAGTCTGACCACTTTTCCATAGAGCAGTTATGTTGTGCTTGGGGGTCTGCTCAAGACCGCAGTTGCCTCAGACTCTCCAAAGCCTGAAGGCAAGAACAGCTAGGGCTGCTGAACAGCTAGGGCTGCCACACAGCTATTATGACAGCCTTCCCCTTCCTCTGGGAGTTCCATCCCAAGGAGGTTTGAAATGGCTATCAGCTAGAAAGCACTGACTGAAGTGACTAGAGACCCCAGTTGAGAGATTCCAGCCGGTGAAGAAAAATGGGATCCTGGATTGAGGTGAACAAGCAGTCTGACCACTTCTCCACAGAGTTGCTGGGCTGTGTTGAGGGACCAATCCAGTGCTGAAAGTGGGCACCCTTGTCTTGTTCCTTGACTACTAGAGCAGGAAGGATGTGAGGGTGACATGGGCTGAAAAGCTACCTGTCAGGTACTATGCTCACTACCTGGGTGACAGGATCACTTGTGCATCAAACCTCAGTGGCATGCAATTTTTTCATGTGACAAATTTGCACATTTACCCTCTGAATCTAAAATAAAAGCTGAAGTAACCCCATCATGTTGCACACCCTAAAAAATATAAATAAATCTCATAAATATTAAACTTCATTATTATATTTTTCAAATGAGTCCATTTACAAATGATTTTGAGGAATTTACCTTTTGAATAATGGGAATCAAACACATTATAAAATTAGCGTTTTGGTAATCAAAATTAAGGTATTCACAAAATTTTCCTGAAGATCTGTTGGGTGCAGTGGCTCACCCCTATAATCCTAGCACTTTAGGAGGCCGAGGCAGGTGGATTGCCTGAGCTTAGGAGTTCCAGACCAGCCTGGCAACACGATAAAACCCCATCTCTACTAAAAAATACAAAAAATTAGCCCGGCACGGTAGCATGTGCCTGTAATTCCAGCTACTCGGGAGGCTTGAACCTGGGAGGCGGAGGTTGCAGTGAGCCGAGGTCGCACTGCAGCCTGGACGACAGAGTGAGACTCTGTCTCAAAAAAATAAATAAATAAAAATAAAAGTAAAAAAAAATTCCTGAAGATCTTTAAAAATAATAGACATGGTAAAAGAATAAGGAATTCATAAGAAGATTTATGATTATGATTTTATTCCTGCTTGTATACAGTGGAGTGTGCTAGTAGTTAGCCATACCAGATTACTTTCAACATAAAAAATGTGATGCCATAACTTCAAAAAATTGTGCAATTAGAATGAGCTTCTAGAACAAATTCTGCTTTCCTTACAAAAAAAGATGATGAAAGTTGCTCTTCAACATGAAAGAATTATGCTGTCAAATAGTCATTTGTTTGAATAACTACAACTTTGTCTTGTTAAGTGATTGCTTCTCTTTGGGCATTTTAGCAAGACAACTTCCAGCACTGGATAAAATTATATAATGCATAATTATAAACCTTGACAGAATGCCTGCCTCATTTAAATCTGTTCAGGCAATCACTGAAAATAGAACTTAATATATCTTATCTGATCAGATTAATTATACTTAAAATTTTAAACGAAAAATGATGCTACAATTTTTAAACAAGGAATGCCAAAGTAATAACGGTTGTTACAGAAATTATGTATATAAAATTTAATGTTTCTGACAATATTTAAATTCTGCATTTATCTTTTAAAGGTCTACTTTAAAATAGTACATGGTCTATGCTTGGTTACCCGGTGGCAGTGTTCTTGCTTTATAAATTATCATAGCATAATTTTGTCTTGACCAAAGTAATTAAGGTTCACAATTTAGTCCTCACAACACCATGAGATGATTGAGGCTTAAAGACTAGGCAGTTTTATACAAAATGTGTATGTTACCACTTTTTAAAAAATTGTTGGAGTTACTAACATACAGATACAACCATAGATCTGAGACTAAAATGGGAGGCTGATAACTGGGGAGAAATTAGAGATCATAGGAAGGAGGCTAATCTGGCAAAGAGGATGATGAGAAGTATCCACAGTACTAGCATCAATAATGGGGAACTTACAAAGATAATGAAGTGTCCATGATAGTATAGAGTGATGGTTTTCAAAGCATGGTCTCCAGAACAAAGACATCAGTATCATCTAGAAACACGTCTTAGGCCCCACCTCAGACCTACTGAAACAGAAACTCTGGTGATTCTGATGTACTCTGAAGTTTAAGGCCCACTGGTATAGAGTCTCAGAAACGGAAAAAGGAAAAGAGGAAATTGTTCACATGTTTCATGCTAGCAAGGACTTGAGGAAAATGAGAAGATGAGAGTATCTGTTAGAGTTGAGCATGGAAGTCACTGGAGGCTGTAATACAAGAGACAGAAATGCATGCATATTAGTTTTTATAATATATTTATTAGGGAAATATAGAGACAATAGAGTCAGTGGGATGCACATACTGTGAGATATATGCTGTTATCTGGAGAAAACATGGAAAATGATACTGAGAGTGCTATATGTATTTATAGGACAGTTGGGAAATGTCAGAGAACTCTAGTCAACCTTGTAATAATGGAAGCTCCTTGACCAGGGATGTGGCCTTTGTAAGACAATAACTTAGTCAAGTGGGGTCACACACTAATGCCTCTGGTATGAGATGGAGAGAGATCTTGTGTTCTTTTGATGTGCTTACCCAGTGCTGCTGAACCAATCCTGCCAAGCCGCATAAAAAGTGAAGAGAAAGGGCAACCAGGACAATGCACGGAGGCCACCCAAAAGACAAAACGCATGTCTCTACTCTTTGATCTTGAAAGCAGCATGTCATAGACAAAAGTTTGGCTACATCAGAGGGGAGTCAAAATCATGCATAGCTCAAAAAGACACGTGGCTAAGAATTTTCTTTTTTAAAAAATATGGGTGTTACTAGACCACATTGGTGTCCTGAAGGGACTGATTCAAAGAGAGAACACTGATAATGCAAAACTGAAAGGATGAGTGGAGATGGGATCTGGAGTATATTTGAAGGGAATTGTCACAAAGGTTTAACTAGGAAGCAAGACAAAGAAGAGTTTGACTGCTGTTAGTTTTGTTGAGGGCATTCCTGTCTGCTAACTTGATGATCTCATGGTTTGGACCATCTCCTTCTAAGGAAAAATGAACTGATAACTGAAGTAGTGTTAATAGTACTTTCTGGACCATGGCTTGGCTGCATACATCACCAAGTCTTTCGTCCATGGAGAGATAAGAAGCAGAATTGGGTTTCAGGGTGGAATCAGAATTAAATGAGGCAACACCAGCTACCACATCCTTAGGAACTTTAGCCAGGATTCAGCATGTTCACAACACTTCCCTCCCTGCTATATGCATCACTATGTAGAGGCCACCCATACCTTGACCAGGGCCAGTGGTCCATTCACAGGCCCACGCACTTGAAGGCTGCTAGAGCAAAGTAATCACTATTTCTTGACTCTTAAACTAGTAATCCCCAATATGAAGAAAGGGTCTTAATCACTATAAGATCATTATCACCTTTATACAGGGCCTGGCTCACTTGTTCAGGTCAAGACGCAAGAAGGAAAGCATTATTTCTTTCCTTCTTGACATCTTTCATCTGTTTCCCTCTATATCTACAAAGAAAGTGAACAGAAGAGAAACGACAAACTGCAATAATAAGAAAATGTGAAATGTCTTATGGAAGACTCATTTTTCAGGGTGTCTTGGAATTACACTATGTACTAGTAGCTTATGTGGTGACAGAATTAGAAATATCTAACAAGGATAGAGAGCATAAAAGCATAAAATAATATGCTATGATTTCAACTCTATTATCACTTTAGTGAAAGCAGACCAAAAAATGTTGAGTATGTATATCTGATCTTAGAGGAAAAAATCCGTTTACTTTTCCTATTAAATTGAAGCCCTCCATAGGATGATATTAAGGCAAATGCATTTTTACATACTGTTTTGCAGTACCTCATGTGACCTATTTTTATAGTGATTTATTAGATGTGATTAGTGAAAATAAGCCACAATGTAGTTTGCCTGACAGAACCATCTTACCCACAATTATAAATCATGTGTAACCACTTGGAACATATATTGTATTTTGAGTAAAATACAACCATGCAGGACATTACCCTCTCTTGTTATGTAATATTTATAGAAAACCAACAGCACCTCAAGCATGAGACAAAGTCTGAGTCCTCTATTATTTTACATTTCAACACTCTAAAAGCAGAAACAAATGGAAACATACAGTTTTTTAAATATTGCAGTCAGGCTATCTGTAAAAGTTTAATGACCTCAGCATTTACAATGAAGATTAATGACCTAATATAGTTCAAAATAGACTTTTTGCTCAAATAGTTAAATTTTCCACAATGTCTGCTAAGGATAGTTAAGAAGAACATTTTTCTCATTTGACTTTGCTAATCATAGAACCATGCTGACTGGCCTATCAGAAATTCATGCTGCCTATTTTCAAGTGTGTTCTCATAGCTACTTGACTATCTTATTATTCATTTCTAGTTGATAGATCAGTCTGTCCCCTATACTTAAGTTCCAAATCATCTCTTATCTTCTCCAATTCTCTTGCCTAACTTTCCTAAACACTCTAGATGTTCAGGTAGCCCTGCCTTCTTGTTTAAGGAAGACATCAGTATTGAGACTATTAAGCTGAAACTCCCACTTCACTTACTTTTTAAAATACATTTATTAGGTATTCTTTGCTTATGGGGAAGGGAAGAAGTAATCGGTATCTCCAATGAATTCCTACGGCACTTTGCTTCACTGATGCACTTATATGTTTATTACGTTGTAATTATTTGTTAACACAGTTATATCCCCTTTTATATTATAGACTTATTGCATACAGAGGCCAAATCTTATATAAATGGTTATCTTTCACAGAGCCAAGCCTTTTACACAATTCTCAATTAATATTTGCTAAATGAATGTAGTTAGGAATAAATTATGAAACCCTGACCTTCATAATCTTGGTCTTTGTTTCAAAATAAAAACAATGTAAAGATATTCTATAGATATATAATTTATTATGAAATTCACAGGTCAATAAAGGAAAGAGCAAAAACTACCTTGTGTAATGGATTTCAAAGAAGGAAAGTTTAATGTAAATTGATAAAGATTAATATCAATTAACTGAAATTTTAAAAATTACCTTCATGTACCTATAAATTCCCCAAGCCATTATGTGCCAGAGTATGTATTTGGAACACTGGTGTCAGTCATGATATTAAAGGTGTCTTATAAAATAATTTTGTGATTAAGAAGACATGTTAAATAGCATAATCTTAAAGAATTTAAGAACACCTGCAGAAAAAAAAAAAAAAAGTCTCATTTAGCCCAGCATTTCTAGAGACCAAAGAATTCTATTTTGTAATTCATCTATTACTATCGATAGAACATTAGTATTTAATAAATCTCAGTTTGGGAAATTCCACCTTAAAGGAACTCAAAGCAAGTGGTATGGCTTCATTTGGCTCTGACGTCTTCTGAAACAGGTCTTGGATCTCTTTTTTGTCTTTAACCTATTAAAATACTTCATTGAACACCAGCCAAGCACCATCCTCCTTAATAAAAACTGTGAATACACAACACAAGCAAAATGGGCATAGTCCCCCCACCCCATGACATTTAGCTTAGTGAGGATGCAATTATTATTGATAAGATCCAAGAAATATTAGACTCAGTAGGCCAAGAAAACTGTGGGAGACAGAACATTCCCCATAGAGAAAAAAACATGGACAAAGGCAGCATGGTGTAGGGAGGGGCATGGATATTCAAGACCAGGGCTGGAGACAAAGAGTGCATTAGGAGATGGTGATGATAAGACTGCAGTGGTACATGAGGACAGAGCCATACAGAGCATTGCAGGCAGAGTTTTTAAAGATGTGTTTTTATTCTAAAACTAATGGGAAACCATTTAATTATCAATCAGCAAGAAACTGATGTGCATTTTAAAAAGATTCCAGCTGCAATTAGAAAAATTTTGACAGAATCAAGAAAGGATATGGACTTATCAGTTAGAAATAATAATTTAGTAATTCTGGCAAGAAAAAATAAGAATTTAGTGATATGGACTGCAATGTGGCCCTCACCACCACCCCAAACGCTTATGTTGAAGCCCTAAGTCCCAAAACTCCTTGTGACTCTATTGAAGATAGGACCTGTAAAGAAGTGATCAGGTTAAATAAGGTCATAAAGGTGGAGCCCTGATATAGGGATACTGGCATATTTATAAAAGAGGGAAAAGAATACCAGAGATCTGTCTCTTTGCCATTGAAGACACAGCAAGAAAGTGGCCATCTCCAAGCCAGGAAAAAGAGATTTCACCAGAACCGGAATTCTTCCAGAACCTTAAGCTGGGACTTCCCAGCCTCCAGAACTGCTAGAAATTAAACCTTTGTTATTTAAGCCATCTGGTGTATGAAGTTTTGTTATGGCAGACCAAGCAAACTGAGACACTTGGAGTAGAGTATTGGTGGTAGAGATGAAGAAGCATATACCGACATACAAAAGATATGTAAGAGGAAAATCAGTACCACTTGATGATATGGAAATAGAGGGAAGACCAAGGATGAACTCTGATTTCTGGCTTTTTTGTTTCCTCTTAATGTTTTTTTCTCTAAAATACTTACAACTCTTTAATGTTAACCTATGTTTCTCTTTCATGTCATGTGTACAACTGTTTGTTTTCCTACGTTTCCGTATTTCCTCAAAACTCAGAGCCCTTGCATATTCTATTTATCTTGCTTTAAATATCTATTATTCTCCTAACTTTTATTTGACTGTCTAACTTCTACTCAACCATCCTTTAATACAATAACCAAGCCTCAGAATCTAATATTCCTCCTACATGTCCCCTGCCTACTTATCACTTGCCATTTTAACTGTCTGTTAGTTCTTCTCTTCGTCCTATAATGATGAGAATGGATTGTGATGTATTAGAGAAGGTGATGCTTAAGGTAAATCTTGAAGGAAGGATAAGTAAGAGCTAGCCAGGCAAAGAAGGGGAATAATGGCTGTTCTATTCATTTTTCTATCTATGAGAAGTCCCATATTATAACAATGGTATATGGTAGACCCAATAGATATTTGTTGACTTAGCTAATGAAGGGATTGATCTAACATATATTTGTATAATTTTTCAGATCTTCTGTCATGTACTTAAGTTGATCCACAGACGCCCTTGTGATTAACGTTCTTTTTAATTGGACACTTTAAATTTGCACTCAAAAGACTTCTCTTACCAACACCAAAATTGTTCATTGTGTGAACCAATGTTAAAATGGGAATCACAGAGAAATGTACTTTTAAACAATAATAAACTTCTTCAAGTTATAAAACAAAAAAAACTCTTTGATAAAAGATTTAGGTTGGGTGCGGTGGCTCACACCTGTAATCCCAGCACTTTGGGAAGCTGAGGTGGGCGGATCACGAGGTCAGGACATCGAGACCATCCTGGCTAACACGGTGAAACCCTATCTCTAATAAAAATACAAACAATTAGCCGGGCGAGGTGGCCCCGCACCTGTAGTCCCAGCTACTCCGGAGGCTGAGGCAGGAGAATGGCGTGAACCCGGAGGCGGAGCTTGCAGTGAGCCGAGATCAGGCCACTGCACTCCAGCCTGGGCGACAGAGCAAGAGACTCCCTCTCAAAAATAAAGATTTAGGAGATAAAGAAAACTATAAGGCAGAAAGTCACAATTACTTACAATCCTATATCCTGGAGATAACCTTGCCTTCTACTTTGAAACATATGTCACCAAAATTTCAACTATGTTTACATATACACACATACTTTTGTCTTTCTACAAAAAATAAAATGTTAAAAATATGATGTTATACATAAATTATTTTTACTTAATCATATATTACAGATGTCTTGTCATTTCGGTAAAGGTGTATATGCATCAGTATTTTTATTGGCTGCACAGTAATACACAAATATAGTAGTATTTAGTAGTATTAAAATCTCCTTTTAGTGGTCATTTAAGCTGTTATATTGAAATTAGGGATTTTTTTTTTTTAACTTTTAGGTTCGGGGTACATGTGCAGGTTTGTTATGCAGGTAAACTTGTGTCATGGGCATTTTTTTGTACAAATTATTTCTTGACACTGGTACTAGGCCTAGAACCCAATAGTTGTTTTTTGTTTTGTTCCTTGTCCTCCTCCCACCTTCTATTCAACAGTGTCTGTTGTTCCCCTCTTTGTGTCCATGTGTTCTCATGATTTAGCTCCCACATATAAGTGAGAACATGTGGTATTTGGTTTTCTGTTCCTACATTATTTTGCTATGGATAATGGCCTCCAGTTCCATCAATGTAGGATCTGATCTCATTCTTTTATGGCTGCATAGTATTCCATGATGTATACGTACCATGTTTTCTTTATCTAGTCTACCATGGATGGGCAGTTTGGTTGATTCCATCCTATTTTGCTATTGTGAATAGTGCTGCATCTGTATTTATGACACAACAATTTATATTCCTTTGGTTATATACCCAGTAATGGGATTGCTGGGTCAAGAGGTAGTTCTTTTTTTAGTTCGTTGAGGAATTGCCACACTGCTTTCCACAATGGTTGAACTAATTTATAATCTCACCAACAGTGTATAGGCATTCCTTTTTCTCTGCAACTTCACCAGCATCTGTTATTTTTTGACTTGTTTATAAGAGTCATTCTGACTGGTGTTAGATGATATCTTACTGCGTTTTTGATTTATATTTCTCTGATCTATGATATTGAGCTTCTTTTTTTCATATACTTGTTGGCTGCATGTATGTCTTCTTTTGAAATGTGTCTGTTCCACATACACACAGACACACACTTGAAGCTGAATAAGGACTCCTGGGACTGTTTTTATAGCAAGCTATTCTCACCTCCAGGCACACTATTAACATTAGAGAGGAATGGATACAAAGTAAGCTGTCAATATCAGATTATCTTTCCATTTTTGGTGTGGTCGTGTTCTACCCTCTGTTTAAAGAAATATAACAAATTATAAAAACACAAAAATTGTGCATAGAAAGGAGAGTTACATAAAACCAAAGGGGAAAAATCTAATAACCCCAGTGGTTCCTGAGAGACCAAGAAGAAAGAAAAGTTTCCTTGAATGAATTAATGGCATTCACAGAGACCTGGATGAGACTGGAGATGGTTATTCTAAGTGAAGTAACTCAGGAATGGAAAACCAAACATCATACATGCTCACTCATAAGTGGGCACTAAGCTATGAGGATGCAAAGGCATAAGAATGACATAGTGGGCTTTGGAGACTTAGGGGAAAAGGTGGGAGCGGGGTGAGAGATAAAAGACTACAAATTGTGCACAGTGTACACTGCTTGGGTGATGGGTACACGAAAATCTCACAAATCACCACTAAAGAACTTACTCTTGTAAACTAACACCATCTGTTCCCCCAATAACCTATGGATATAAAAATTAATAATTATTAAAAAAAGAAAGAAAAGTGTCTGTTCATGTCCTTTGCCCACTTTTTAATGGAGTCATTTGTTTTTTGCTTGTAAATTTGTTTAAGTTCCTTATAGATGCTAGATATTAGACCATTGTCAGATGGATAGTTTGCAAATATTTTCTCCCATTCTGTAGGTTGTCTGCTTACTCTTTTGAAAGTTTATTTTGCTGTGCAGAAGCTCTTTAGTTTAATGAGATCCCATTTGTCAATTTTTGCTTTTGTTGCAATTGCTTTTAGCACCTTTGTCATGAAATCTTTGCCAGTTCGTATGTCCAGAATGGTATTGCCTAGGTTGTCTTCCAGAATTTTCATGGTTTGTAGTCTTACACTTAAGTCTTTAATCCATACTGAGTTGGTTTTTTGTATATGGTGTAAGAAAGGGGTCCAGTTTCTATTTTCTGCACATGGCTAGCCAGTTATCCCAGCACCATTTATTGAATAAAGGGCCTATTCTGCATTGTTTGATTTTGTCAGCTTTGTTGAAAATCAGATAGTTGTAGGTGTGCAGAATTATTTCTGGGCTCTCAGTTCTGTTCCACTGCTTGGTATCTGTTATTGTAGCAGTACCAGTATGCTCTTTTGGTTACTGTAGCCTTATAGCACAGTTTGAAAGTCAGGTAACATGATGCCTGCACCTTTTTCTTTTTGCTTAGGATTGCCTTGGCTATTCAGGCTCCTTTTTGGTTCCATAAGAATTTTTAAAATGTTTTTTTCTAGTTCTGTGAAGAATGTCATTGGCAGTTTGATAGGATAGCACTGAATCTGCAAATTGATTGGGCAGTATGGCCATTTTAAAGATACCGAGTCTTCCTGTCAATGAGCATGGAGTGTTTATCCATTTGTTTGTGTCATCTCTGATTTCTTTGAGCAGTGTTTTGTAATTCTCATTGTAGAGATCTTTGGCCTCCCTGATTAGCTGTATTCCTAGGTATTGTTTATTTTTTGTGACAATTGTGAATGGAGTTGCTTTCCTGATTTGACTCTCAGCTTGGCGGTAATTGGTATACAGGAATGTCAGGGAATTTTGTTCACTGATTGTGTATACTGAAACTCTGCTGAGACTGTTTATCAGTTTAAGGAGCTTTTGGGCCAAAACTATCGGGTTTTCTAAATACAGGATTATGTCATGTGGAAACAGGGATAGTTTGACTTCTTCTCTTCCTATTTGGATGCCTTTAGTTCTTTCTCTTTCCTGATTGCTCTGGCTGGGACTTCCAATACTATGTTGAATAGGAGTGGCAAGAGAAGACATCTTTGTCTTGTGCTGGTTTTCAAGGGAAATGGTTCCAACTTTTGCGCGTTCAGCACGATGGTGGGTATGGGTTTGTCATAAGTGACTCTTACTATTAATATTTTGAGGTATATTCTGTCAATACCTAGCTTATTGAGAGTTTTTTAACATGAAGAAATAGTGAATTTTATTGAAAACTATTCTGCATCTCTTGAGATAATCATGTGATTTTTGTCTGTTTATGTGTTGAATCATACTTATTGATTTGCATATGTTGAACCAACCTAGCATCCCACGAATAAAGTTTACTGGGTAGTGGTGGATTAGCCTTTTGAAGTCCTGCTGGATTTGATTTGCTGGTATTCTGTGAGGATTTTTGCATCAGTGTTCATCAAGGATATTGGCCTGAAATTTTCTTTTTCTTTTTTCTTTTTCTTTTTGTTCTGTGTTTCTGCCTTGTTTTGGAATCAGGATGATGCTAACCTCATAGAACGAGTTGGGGAGACGTCTCTCTTCAGTTTTTTGGAATAGTTTCAGTAGGATTGATACCACATCTTCCTTTATATCTGGTGTATATATCTGGTATTCAGCTGTGAATCTGTCTGGTCCTGGACTTCTTTTGTTGGTAAACTATTTATTACTGATTCAATATTGGGGTTGTTATGGGTCTGTTCAGGGAATCAGTTTATTCCTCGTTCAGTCTTGGGAGGGTGTATATGTCCAGGAATTCTAGATTTTCTAGTTTGTATGCAAAGAGGTGTTCATAGTCGTCTCTGCTGGTTGTTTGTACTTACCTACTTCTTAGTCTCTCTCACTCATGTGATGCCTTCTGCCATGTATAACGCAAGAAGGCGGCCCCGACCAGATGCCAGTGCCTTGGTTTAGAAATTCCCAGTCTCCAGAATTGAGAGGAAACAAATAGATTTCTATGGTGACAGTGGTATTATCCCCTTTATTGTTCCTAATTGTGTTTATTTGGATCCTCTCTCTTTTCTTTTTTATTATTTTAGCTAGTGGTCCATCTAGTTTTTCAAAAAACTAGCTCCTGGATTTGCGGATCTCTTGAATGATTTTTTGGTCTCAATCTCCTTCGGTCCAGCTCAAAGTACTTCATAGGGCAGTGGCAGCAGGATCCCTCCTCCTTCCCACCTGTCAGCAGCAGCAGCATAGGCAGTGTGGCAGGGTGCATGCTTTTGGGCCATGGCCGGGTGCTAGCAGGTGCCAGCTGCTGGCTTCCATGTGGGCATTCACAGCAGTGGCAGTGGCAGAAGGGCTACAGGAATTGTGAGGCCCCACCAGGGACTGTGCGTGCCTTCACTCTGGTGGTGATGTTAGCACAGGGGCGGGTCGTTGGTGTGTGCAGGACTGTGTGTGCCCTCTGTAGATATTCATGCTGGCCATGATAACTGCTCAGGGCAGGCACAGGACTGCTGTTCTCCATGCATAGTTTCGTGACTTACAGGTGGCAGCGTTGGCACAGAGCCTGTGCACTGGTGAGGAAAGGGCTGGCGGGCTCCCTGGTGCCAAGGACAACAGCAGTGCAGCGGGGAGTGGGCTGTTGGGGTACACTCAGGCCCGCAGCAGTGACACCGTAGGGTGTAGATGGCACCTGCACAGTGGTGGGAAAGGGAAGGCAAGGTCTGCCCACACACACACACCAGCAAAGCAATGCAGGGGTGGCCATAGGCGAGTGCATGAAGATGAAGCCACAGCACAGGGGAGGCTGCAGTGTGGGGAGGACCCAGGCCAACTGGTGCATGCTTGCGGGCCGCTGTGCTGGAGAGCTCAGGCAAGGTCCACCAGCACAGGAGCTTGGGGCCCCAAGGAGGTTCCTGGGCTCTGTATTAGGTGCAGCCAGGTTTGGGCCCTGAGAGAGGCCAGCTGACTAGGGGTGCTCAAATTGGACTGGTCTCCTCTCATGGGCAAGACTGACTTGCAGCGTTCAGGCCCTACAGTTCCTCTAGGGATAAAGTCTCCAATGACAGCAAGTCGAGGCTAGGGGGATGGGCATCCCTGGCCATGCTCCACCACTGGGTTCCACACTGGCTGGAGTTGTGCCCATACCACTTATCTAAGCAGCACTCCCTACCAAGTCAACTTTCCATAGTGGTCAAGGGGTCTCTTCCTGCTGAGATTCCAGAGGCCAGTGAGGACAGCAGATTGCTCTTTGCTCGTTCAACTCACACCCTCTGCAGGAGTCCTTGGGGCCCAGGAATGGGTGGTGGTGCACAGTAGCCCCGTGCAGGGTACCCAGCTTCCTCCCCCTTCAGCTTAGCATCTGTCTTCCCTCCTTGCTCTCAGTGCCTTTCCTCTAAAGATCTTCTAGGAGTGGCAAGTCTTCATGATGTCCCGGCCCCTCAGTGGGAGATGATCCTTCTGGTTGCATCTAGTCAGCCATCTTGGAGCAGGAGCCAGGATTTCAATATAAGCTGACAATCTAGTATCCTAAACTCATTCTATTTTCTCTTTGATGAAACTATCTTAAGAAAGAATCTAATTCATTTGAAAATGTACCTTGGTGATAATTCCTCATAATGGGCTGACAGCAAAAATAGACTATTGTTTATAGTTCAGTTTGTCTCCTGTCTTGTTAGCAGTGAACATTAGCCAACAGTATTCTCAGTAGCCACAGTTACTATTTTGAGTAAAGATCATTTAAATAGTAAGGGACTACTAACACTTAAAAATCTCATATTAATTAGAAGAATAAGATCCATATTTCTCAATCATCCCAAGATTAAGAAGAATAATTGCCATGGTTTGAATGTGTCCCCTAAAGTTTATCTACTGGAAACTTGATCCTGAATGTGGTGTATTAGAAGGTGAGGTCTAACAGGAGGTGTTTTGGGTCATGATGGTATCACCCTCATGAATGAATTAATACCATTATCATAGGAATGTCTTTGTTATCATGGCAGTGGGTTTCTTATAAAAGGACAATTGGGCCCCCTCTTACTCTCTCTCACTCATGTGATGCCTTCTGCCATGTATAACACAAGAAGAAGGCCTTGACCAGATGCCAGTGCCCTGGTTTTGAAATTCCCAGTCTCCAGAATTGAGAGGAAACAAATAGACTTCTGTTCTTTAGAAATTACCCAATGTCGGGTATTCTGTAATAGCAGCACAAAACTAAGACAATGCTACTACTCTGTGTGTGTGTGTGTATGCCCATGCGTGTGTGTGTATGCTCATGCATGTGTATGTGTACAGATGTTAACATACTCTGCTAGTGGAAATCTGAATTGGAATAACTTTATTGAAGGCAAAGTTGGCAATTTTATTGGACTTTTCTATGTCACCTGAAATTCCTCTCGACCCCACCTGTCCCTTTTGATACCACTGCTAGTTTTGTTCAGGTACAGTTAACAGCCTTTCCCATCTGGCTTTACTGCCTCTTTCTTGCTTTGAGATATGAGCTTCTGCGATGGCTTGGTGAGGGTTTTCAAAGGCATCCTTCTCTGAGAAGTCTGCAGGTGAGAGGGAGTTAGTATCTGAAGGGCCACCCTTAACTAATGGGGAAAGAAGCAAATTTATGCCATGGGAGAAAGTGCTAAGAATCATTTCCTACACTTTATCATACGGTTGCTAGCAGATCTAGCACCAGAGATTGAAGTGGTGCCTCTGAAGAATATATTCTTATTTCACATTTCCTTTTGATATAGTTTGGATGCCCCTTCCAAATCTTGTACTGAGATGTATTCCCCAGTGTTTGAGGTGGGACCTGGTGGGAGGTGTTTTGGTCATGTGAGCGGGTCTCTCATGGCCTAGTGCTGTCCTCCGTGGTAGTGAGTTCTTTTGAGATCTGGTTGTTTAAAGTGTGTGGCACTTCCCCACTCTCTCTCTCTTGCACCTGCCCTCACAATATGAGACATCTGCTCTTCCTTTGCTTTCCACCATGATTGGAAGCATTCTGAGGCCTCATAAGATGCCAAGCAGATGCCAGCGCCATACTCCCTGACAGCTTGTAGAACTGTGAATTAATTAAACCTCTTTTCTTTATAAATTACTCAGTCTCTGGTATTTCTTTGTAGCAACACAAGAATGAACTAACACACTTTTCCTCTTTGTTTTAGTACCCTGTCCTGCATTCCTGCTTCCTCAGATTATATTTCCAAATTAATTAGATTATATATCCAAATTAATCATGTGTTAATCAAGCGTTTGTCTTATGCTTCACAATTAAGAGAATGAAGGCTAAGAAACCGTAATAAATAAAAATTTAAGGCTAAGAAACCGTGATAAATAAAAATTTAAGGGTGCATAACTTTTGCTCTTGTAATTCTACTTTTTAGAACTTCTCCAAAAATGAAGGAGAAAGAGTAAGGAGACAGAAAAAATCTGTTTAACTATAAAACACATTCTTTATATCTAGTGTCTTAATTGCTGTAGCCTCAATTTTTGCATAAAGATTGTCTTTTAGGTCAAGGTAGCTCTTTCCTTTAGAAAGTCTTCAGTTTGTTAATACCATGAGCAAAACTATGATCAAGTTTTGACATTGTTATTAAACAGATGTCTAAATACAATGAAGATGTTGCTGAATGCCCATGTCTGCAATGCTTATAATGACAGCCATAACTTTAAGTACATTTATATTGTTTTGCTTTGTTTATGAATGTGCTTTGATTTAACTAGAAAAGTAACAGAAAAAAAAATCTTTACAATTTATAATTAATTTGAGGTTCAGTGGAAGATTTACAGATCCTGTGAACAGAATGTAAGTATGTGTGCTTGTTTTTATATGTGATAATTTTATCATTGTCTTATAAATTCTCATAAACTAAAATAGATTAGATAACAAATATTTTCACAAACCAATGTTTGTACATCCAATCTTTATCTTTAGCAAATTAAAATAAGGTATTACTGGAAATGATTTTATTTTACACAAGAAATGAAGGTAAAGATGTTGATAATTATTCTTTAGGGTAACACAGCAACAGTTCCAAGAATCCTTTTAAAGCTTAAAAAGTCTGAAATAACAGTGTTACATTGGCAAAGTGTTGCTGCAGACACTTGCAATATAAAGAAACATAATGGAGAGGTCTAGAAATAGAAATGTTAAAGAAAGTTTACTTAGAATAATCAATTTTAGAAGTTTTCTTTAAGTCAGCTATCCAGGGAGTTGACCAATTACTTTTAAAATGTTGTAGGTAATAAAATGTCTCTAAGTTTCTGTGAAATTTATATTTTAGTGACTTTGTTGCCTATTGCCTTTATTCTTTGTCCCTAGTTATTTTCTTAATTATAAGTGAGGTTAAAATTTTTTAATATAGTTTTTATATATTGTTACCTTGTTTTGCCAACTTTTCTTGTGTGTCCCTTGCATATGTTTTCATAGGGTCTTTTCTTTTTATTTTCAAGAGTTCATTTTATACTAAGAAAATTACCAAATGTCAAAATAGAAATTTTTAACACTTGATTAGTTAATTAATGAGCCAATTATATATTTGAGACATGTTTGTCTATTTGTATATAAGTCATCATTTTAACTTTTGAAAGTTGTATGTTGACACTTCTTTTCTTAAGCGAATGGCAATTTTTTTTTTTCTAATTTTTCAGTGGTCTTTTGACTTATGTAAAACCTTATAAGATTTCATTGGCTTATGTAATTTAAAATATTTTGTATAATTTGTTCATTGTTATCATTGTGAATTTGAGATTTGGGGACATACTTAGAAATTACATCTCTTCCTGCAAAACTACTTTTAAAAATAGAACACTAGCCTTTTCCAGTATGTTATGGTCTCTCATTTTGAATATTTCTATCTTTCCTGTTTCAGAAATTATTCACAGATATGAAAGTAAGTAATCTGCTTATATTTCATTTAATATCTATCAATATTTACATGTATTTTACAATTGTTAAATAATTCAGCTTTACATCTCTGGCACAAAATGGCAATTTTTAAATATTCTAAATGTCCCTGTGTCTTCAAACATGTTTCTGTCCCATTTTTCTATCTAATCAAAAGCAAGTATCATCCTACTTTAGTGGCTAAAGCTCTACTTCAAGCATTATTCTCTGGTACAGCAAACTCTATCCTGCTCCGCACTCAGCTTTGCAGGTCTCCTGACTATTCTTCTATGTATATCATTCCAGTTGGCCATTGTATTAATACATAATCATATAAACTTAAAAATGTCTTGTTTTTATTGGGATGGCATATTTTACAAATTAGTTTAGAAATAATTCACATCTTTACAACATTAAAAATTATTGTCCAAATATTAGGCGTGTCTTCCAATTTATTCAAATGTGTTTTGTCCTTTCCCCTTATTTGGAGCAAGAGAAAATTATTATAATAATCTTTCAAGAATTCTTATTTTTAATTTATTTATTGTTTATGCCATTTTTGTTGCTCCTGTTTTCTGCTTAAATAGAAGCTTATATTTTTGATAAAGTATGCATTGAAGAAAACTTTTTAAATATTGTGAAGGAAAAATCTAGCCAACCTTATTCAACCTTGAGCAGTTAAGTGCTCAAGTCATTACAAATTTTTAAAATCAGGTAAAAGCATTACTTTTGTACATTATGGCCAAGAATAGATAAAACTAATTTTCTTTAATGACAACATGTGAAGTCACTGTTAATTGCCTACCAATGGATAGTCTCACCATTCTTATTTTTTGAAAAATCACACTCTTAATTATTACCCTCCTATTTTCCTGCTACTCATGGTGATGTACCATCAGTATAAGTCAATTATGGGAATTTGCTCAATTTCAAAAGAAATACTAAGGAGAAAATTATCTCCCCATGTGTGGCCTGTGTATATTAATGTGATAGTAATAATATGGGTGACACATTAAACTGCAGTCATCGCACAACAATGAGTAGAACTAGCCAGAAGGAAGCTACACACTGACAGGCAGAGTTGAAAGGTTGCAGGACACAGGTTCTTATGTTGCTGAACTAAACAAACTTAGATGTCTGTCTATAAGGCTCTTTTTGTGTGAGAAAACTAATTTTCCTCATGGTCTAAACCTACTGAATTGGGATTTTTTTTCTGTTACTTTCAGCTAAGAATATATTGATTTTATTTACACTTAGAAAATTCCAATTACTACTATTAACAACAATACTACAGAAATCAAAACACTAAACAAATAAGAAAATGTTGGAAGATTTCCATAAGGGACACTTGTAGAAAACATGCTTTTCTCCTCAGGCACAATAACCAGATCTCTGTTGTCCTCAGTGGTCCCAGGCATCCAAAGTATGCTGGTTCCTTGTCAGCACTTACAGGCTGGTTTCAGTCCTCTCAGTGTTTCCGTTTATAATTCTGGCTGGCATACTTAGCTATTATCTATATATTTAGATGTATGTTATAGTTCCTCTTAATTCTTGAATTGAAATGAAATAAATTGATTACATTATACTTGCTTTTTTCTAATCTTCTCACACTCTCGTTTTCAAATTATTATTTTTACATTTTGATGTTAACAATACAGTAGTATTTTCCATAACCAGAATTCCTACAAGTTTGACCTTTATTCTGTAGCTAAAAATCCTCAAAGCTTTTTCATCTCTCTATTATATCATGGCTTCTCCATTCCAGTTATTTTTATGCAACTCCTGATTAGATTATGGCATCAAGTAGTTTATATTTCAATCATGATTTGAGTAAACTAAATTTCTCAACTTCTTTTGTGTTTCATGTTTGTCATTCTTATATTTAAACAGCTTTTCTAGTTACACAATTATTTGATTACCAGTTATTTGCTGTATGTGCCACTATCTTCTAACACTGAAGAAGTAAAGCTGTGGCCAGCCTGATTTTCTCTTTATCATGAGTTGCCGAGTTATCATGAGTTTTTTTTTTTTTTTTTTCCTGTAGAAATTCAGAATTTTCTATTTCCTTGAAATAACAGTAACTTTACCAAGTTATTTCCAGAGGTTAGTTTCTCTTTATCAGTTTTGCCTGGGACACAGTGTGTTTTATTCAGTAAATGTTTCTTTTATAAGATAGTTGAAAATTCTGTTGTTTTTTTCTGTTTATTTTTTGGAAAGATAAGAGTGCATAAATTGAATCTTTTATCTATCTTTCATACTTATATACAGCTTGAGTATTTCTAAATCTGAAAACCCAAAATTGAAAATGCTCCAGAATTCATAACTTTTTGAGTGTCAACATAGTGCCACAAGTCACAAATTTCATACCTGATTACATGTGATAGATTATGTCAAATGCAGGCATAAAACCCACAGTTTATTCAACATCCCCAAGGGACAAAAGACCCTCCCAGTCCTCTTCAATTGCAGTATATCTTTTCTGCACATGCCTAGATTCCCCCATGCAAGCACACCCACAAAAGGTGTGGGTGCAGGCTGGACACACCAATGGCAAGTTTCCCATAATTCTCCACATGAGGTCAAGACCTGTGTGCATTACTCACCGTGTTTCTTTGTTTATTCTCTACTTGGCGATATAAACATATTGTTGAAAATATGGGGTTAAAAAGCCTGCAGATACCCCTGTAGAAAACAGTGATAAGAGAAGGAAGAAGCATTTATGTTTATAGCATGGAAAGTCAAACTGCTGGAGAAACAACAGCGGTGTTAAGTATAAAACATCTTTCAGAAGAGTATGGCATTGAAATGACCATTAGACATGATTTGAAGCAACAGAGGATAAACTGTTGAAGGTCTCTTTTATGCTGAAAGTGATAAACAGAAGTTAATTAAAAATAGAAAACACTACATTAAGCTTAAAATGAAGATTTTTGGTTATGTATTAAAAGAATGGCTCCATCAGTTTCAGTGCACACATACCACTTCATGGTATGCTGATTATGAAACAAGCAAAGAACCATTACTACAAACTGAAGAGAACTGAATATTCAACAGGCTGGCTGCAGACTTTTTTTTAAAAAAGACTTGGCATTACATGTTAAAATATTTGTGGTGGTAAAGCACTTGCTGATTGTGAAGCAGTGGGAGAAGTCATTAACAAGGCCATTTGCCAAGGTCACTGCTGATGAAAATCTGACACTAGAGTAAGTCCATGATATTGATGAAGCATCACTGCTTTGGTGTTCTATCCCAGAAAGACACTGACTACCACGGATGAGACAGTCCCTGCAGGAATTAAAAATGCTCAAGAGAGAATAACTGTGCTGGGATGTGCTAATGCAGCAGGCCTGCCTATGGGTAAACTTGCTGAGATAGGCAAAAGAGTCCTCTCTCTTTTCAAGGAATTAATTTCTTAGCACTCCATTATGATGCTAACAAAAAGGCATGGATCACGAGGGACATCTTTTCTGGTTAATTTCACAAATATTTTGTACTTGTAGCTCATGCTCACTGTAGGGGAACTGGACTGAATGACTATTGCAAGGCTGTTATTTCTTGATAACTGTGTGTATCTGCAAGTCCCCCAGCTGAAATACTCATCAAAAATAATTTTTATGCCATGTGCTTTCCCCCAAATATGACTTCATTAATTCAGCTACTTGATCAGGGTATTCTTAAATCAATAAAGAATACTTTTTGGATGGCGTGGTAGCAGCAGAGAATGAGTTTTCAAAAGGCATTTAGCATAAAGAATGTTATACATGCTGTTGCCAGTGCTTGGAACACAGTGATTAAAGACAATTGTGCATACCTGGTACAAACTCTGGCCTGTGACTAAGTTCAGTGATGATGATGAACAACATGGTGACTTTGAAGAATTCCATATGTCAAGTGGGAAAAAAATGATGTCTGACCTTCTTATATATGCAAAATATATACCTTTAGAGTCTTTCAGTAAACTGTAAAAAGTAAATATTGAACGTGTTTTTTTTTTCTTTCCTTTTTCTTTATTATTATACTTTAAGTTCTAGGGTACGTGTGCATAACGTGCAGGTTTGTTACATATGTATACATGTGCCATGTTTGTATGCTGCACCCATTAACTCATCATTTACATTAGGTATGTCTCCTAATGCTATCCCTCCCCCCACCCCCTCCCCACAATAGGACCCAGTGTGTGATGTTCCCCTTCCTGTGTCCAAGTGATCTCATTGTTCAATTCCCACCTATGAGTGAGAACATGCAGTATTTGGTTTTCTGTTCTTGTGATAGTTTGCTGAGAATGATGGTTTCCAGTTGCATCCATGTCCCTGCAAAGGACACAAACTCATCCTTTTTTATGGCTGCACAGTATTCCATGGTGTATATGTGCCACATTTTCTTAATCCAGTCTGTCACTGACGGACATTTGGGTTGATTCCAAGTCTTTGCTATTGTGAATAATGCCACAATAAGCATACGTGTGCATGTGTCTTTATAGCAGCATGACTTATAATCCTTTGGGTATATCCCCAGTAATGGGATGGCTGTGTCAAATGGTATTTCTAGTTCTAGATCCTTGAGGAATCGCTACACTGTTTTCCACAATGGTTGAACTAGTTTACAATCCCACCAACAGTGCAAAAGTGTTCCTATTTCTCCACATCCTCTCCAGCGCCTGTTGTTTTCGGATTTTTTAATGATTGCCATTCTAACTGGTGTGAGATGGTATCTCATTGTGGTTTTGATTTGCATTTCTCTGATGGCTAGTGATGATGAGCATTTTTTCATCTGTATGAATGTCTTCTTTTGAGAAGTGTCTGTTCATATCCTTTGCCCACTTTTTGATGGAGTTGTCTGTTTTTTTCTTGTAAATTTGATTGAGTTCTTTCTAGGTTCTGGATATTAGCCCTTTGTCAGATGAGTAGATTGCAAAAATTTTCTCCCATTCTGTAGGTTGCCTGTTCACGCTGATGGTAGTTTCTTTTGCTGTGCAGAAGCTCTTTAGTTTAATTAGATCCCATTTGTCAATTTTGGCTTTTGTTGCCATTGCTTTTGGTGTTTTAGACATGAAGTCCTTGTCCATGCCTATGTCCTGAATGGTATTACCTAGGTTTTCTTCTAGGGTTTTCATGGTTTTAGGTCTAACATTTAAGTCTCTAATCCATCTTGAATTAGTTTTCGTATAAGGAGTAAGGAAAGGATCCAGTTTCAGCTTTCTACTTATGGCTAGCCAATTTTCCCAGCACCATTTATTAAATAGGGAATCCTTTCCCCATTTCTTGTTTCTCTCAGGTTTGTCAAAGATCAGATGGCTGTAGATGCGTGGTATTATTTCTGAGGGCTCCGTTCTGTTCCATTGGTCTATTTCTCTGTTTTGGTACCAGTACCATGCTGTTTTGGTTACTGTAGCCTTGTAGTATAGTTTGAAGTCAGGTACGGTGATGCCTTCAGCTTTGTTCTTTTGGCTTAGCATTATCTTGGCAATGCGGAGTCTTTTTTGGTTCCGTATGAACTTTTAAGCAGTTTTTTCCAATTCTGTGAAGAAAGTCATTGGTAGCTTAATGGGGATGGCATTGAATCTATAAATTACCCTGGGCAGTATGTCCATTTTCACAATATTGATTCTTTTAACACCCCTAATGAGGCTCCAGTTTATTTCTTGACTAAGGTGAAATAACCAAAGTGGTTCTGAGTCAAAGTGATCATGATAATAGTGACAATGAAAATGATGTAAACAGTGCAAAAAAAAAAAAAAAAAGGGGTCTATAGACCACAAGATGAAATGTGTGATGGGTTAATGGAAGGACTAGAGCAGTGTGTATATATAGTGGAACAAGAAATCATGTCAGTTCATAATATCAGAGAGACTTTGAAGACAAAAACCATTGTTGATGAGGCTCATAACTATGAAGGAAACATTTTTAAAAGCCATCTAGCAGAAGATCTCCTTATCCTTAGAGGACCCACATCCTGTTCTTCAACTGTTCCTGATGTTTCTTTTCACCTAAAAAAATAAAATTCGGTGTACAGTAACCTTTTAATCAAAACATAGCATCATAAGTGGAGACTGAAATCCTGCCATTGTTAGTGGTTGCTTTGTTTTGTTTGTTTGTTTGTTTGTTTGGGGGACAGAGTCTTGCTCTGTCACCCAGCCTGGAGTGCAGTGGCACCATCTTGACTCATTGCAACCTCTGTTTCTCAGGTTCAAGTGATTCTACTACCTCAGCCTACTGAGTAGCCAGTACTACAGGCGCTCACCACCTTACCCATCTCATTTTTGTATTTCTAGTAGAGATGGGGTTTCTCCATGTTGGCCAGGCTGGTCTTGAACTCCTGACCTCAAGTGATCCACCCGCCTCGGCCTCCCCAAGTGTTGAGATTACAGGTGTGAGCCACTGCACCTAGCCAGTGGTTGCTTTAACAATTGATACAGGTTTTCTGGTGATGCTGCTGTGCTGCTTAGTTACTGTGAACACATTTTTATTTGTACTGTGTAAATTGTATGTCATATTTTTTACTATTAAGTATTTATGTGTAAATAAGTGTAAGAAAATGATTGCTTATCAGTAGCAGATAAATTCAGAGTCAGAAATGATGGTGATACCAAACAAGCACAGATTGATTAAGTGGGTGACTGATAAAAGAATAATTTTGCTTTTTGATGGTTTAATGTACACAAATGTTTCCTGAAAAAAATTATTTAAAACATTGTATAAAATTACCTCCAGCCTATGTTTATAAAATGTGTATGAAATGTAAATGAAATTTATGTTTAGACATGTGTGTGCCATCCCTGACACGTATCATTGTGTATATGAAACATTTCAAAATCCAAAAAAATCTAATATCTGAAATACTTCTGGTCCCAAGCATTTCAGATAAAGAATTCTCTCTCTCTCTCCATATATATATATGTTTTCTGTCTTCATATATATATACTTATATATATATATACACACTCATACACATATATATACACATACACATGTATTATATATATACACATTATATATTATATATTTATATGTATATTCCTATACATATAAAATTTGTGTATATAAATTCATCTGATCTGTAGTTACTTAATTTTGATGTGACTTTTCACAAATTCATTCATCCCCAGCAGGTTTTATTCTATTTTTTCTGCCTTTAAGATAGCTCTTATTTTTGTGATGCCTTTATTTTAACTTCTATTATTTTTCCACATCTGGCAACTTATATTTTTACCTCTTTATTATCTATTCTTTTATCTAATCCTTTCATGTTTTCTTTGACTAGTGTATCTTTTATTAGGGATTTTATTTTAAAAAGAATGTTCTTGTTAATTTTTTCTATTTTGTAATATTTTGTGCTAGTTTTCTACCTTTAGCTGGTTTTCTTCTCTTCATTTTTGTTTTGTACTACCTTATACAGACCCTTTGCTGATTCCTTAACTCCTTCTTTAAGTAGAGTTGTTTAATCAGGGTTATCAATGTATTTAACAATATTTTAGGGCAGGGCTAGCAGAAGTAACTAGCAACATTTATTTGAATGTATCTGCCACAAATTCCCTTAAGCTGATATGTTTTGTTTTACATCCTTGGAATAGGGCACTCATTGTAGATAGAGGAATTCTAGAGATGTGCTACTATCTTTGATTTGAATGCTGACTATACTTGTCAGCTAAGTTATCGTGGGTGTCATTTAATTTCTCTGTGCCCCAGTTTCTTTGTCCCTATAAAGGCAATAATAATGATATACCTACTTTATAGGGTTGTAGAGAGGCTTTAATAGATTAGCATATGTGCAGTGCTTAAAATAGATACTGGCACATAAACATCTACTAAATAAGAGATATTAATATTATATTTCTCTGTTTTCAATGTTGCCCCTCTTGAGTCAGCAGAAAGCCTGTATACCTCTAGATGAAGCTTTCCATGTCTCAGTTTTTCAATTTTTAAAAAAATCTCTGTTAGCCGATTCTACTTAGAAAATGCATGTCTGCTTGACTCTTCTTTATTGCAAACTAAGTTATCTCCAATTGTTTATCTAAATTAGAAAGTAAGGTTACAGAAAACAAACAAACAAATAATGGAAGTTAATTCTTTCTTTAGCTTTACCAACACTACCATTTTGAGTCCTAAGGGTGTTCTGTGCTACTTATCTAGACATCATTGTCACAGACATTCTCATTACCTTGACATTTTCAGACCATGTAACTTAATTTTAGAAAAAAAAAAGTATCCTGAATATATCTTGAGATATTTATCAGTTCCATATTTTACTTGAATTAGTCCACATACACCGTTGTACTTAGAAGATATTTCCCAAGTTTGTATACTGTGGATGTGGCTATTTTCTAGTGTCATTGAATTTTTAAATTTCTTTGTACTGTTTCCAGTGAATTTCAAAAACAAAGACAGAGAAAACAATTTTTGCAACAACCTCTTGAAATAAAAATTCCATAAATTGTATTTTGTGTGAGGTCCCATAATTTAATTAATAGAACCCTGTGGGTTCACAGTTAATAGTCATTTAAAAAAATTTTCCAAGTAGTATATATTCAATTCTTTTATATATAGAAGCAGGGTCAAGTTCTCCTCCTGGGGTAGAGGGAAAACATGTATCTTTAAATTACATTTTCAACATTTATGTTTTTAAATAACATATTACATGACTATAGCGGATCAATTTGGAGGAGAAAGTAAAAATGTGAGTGTGTGTGCATGCATGTTTGTCCCAACTACTTTACTTGCACAGCTTCCAGAGAATGAGAACAAACACATCCGCAGCTCTGGCAAAACTGAGGGAAACTGGACACGGGGAAAGAGTAGAGCACAATGTCTGCAAGCTAATCAAGCTATTTTGGATTGCAGGTAGTGGAATTTTTTTAACTTGCTTCCTATTAAAGCAAAAGCTATACTTCAAGCTAATTTATTGTATTATAACTTTTTTAGCCTAGTTCATTTTGATATTAACATCTCTCTTTACCATATGACTATTGATTTTTAGAATTCATGCCTTAATGATTCCATTACATCATTTTTAATTCTTAATTTATATTTTTAATTTTAGCATATTTCAAATATATTTCACACTAGATAGGATATAAGTAATAAAGGAGTATATTAATTAATAATAAAAAAGAAGATGTAAATATGAGGTATAGGTGGGAGATTGCTGAGGAGTTTTCTTTCTTGCCTTTTCCACATTGAATAATGCCCTATTTGACAATTAAAATTTGACCACATCCTGATATTACTGTGATTCTCCACTGCCTCAAAAAAGAAAATATTCTATCTTTCTCACAGAGACTTACTCTTCCTAATGTTTAAAGGCAGCAGACATAGTATCCATAATGTAAAAAATGTAATTTTTATATTTAATCGTATGTTTTTCTTTCATTAATGTATGGAGTTGTTGAGCCATGCATATTTATCTGAATGATAGGTTAGATGTATATATATATCATATCACTATCATTGAGTATAATTAATTTCATCAGTCAAATAAGCCAAATTGTGACTCATCAGTTGGTATAAATATTTTATCTCCTAAAACCATTTTGTTTTTATGAAAGCTATTAGGGTTCTGTTGCTATATCTGCTCAATTTTCCACTTAATCTAGTAGACATGAGAAGGTTTTCAATCTTCTCTGTGGAATTTGTCTTTTGCTCACAGTATGATGCCTGTTGCTATGACTCTTTTTGTCTCTGTTTGAATTAGTCCAGCTACTTTCTACTCTTCTTTTCTCCTGTACACTGTATTATTAAAAGATATTTTTCTGTCATTTAGTTTTGTTTATATTGATATTGTAAATGTCATATACCAGTAAGTATTTTAGTAAAAAGGTATTTTCACAGACAAATGCACACCCTTTTTTTCTGTTTTTGAGACGTTGCCCAGGATGGAATACAGTGGTGAAATCTCGGCTCCATACAGCCACCACCTCCCAGGTTCAAGCAATTTTCCTGCCTCAGCCTCCCAAGTAGCTGGGATTACAGGTGCCCGCCACCGTATCTGGCTAATGTTTTGTGTGTATTTTTAGTAGAGATGGGATTTTACCATGTTGGCCAGGATGGACTTGAACTCCTGACCTCAGGTGATCCACCTATCTCAGCCTCCCAAAGTGCTGGGATTACAAGCGTGAGTCACTGCGCCTGGCCTGCACACCCTTTTTATTGTTGAAATAGACCCCACATTAACTCATCTTTTATGAAATTGAGATGATGAAACAGAACAAGATAAGAAGGAGGAAGAGGAGGAAAGGAAGGAGCAGAGTAGAACAACAACAACGAAGAGAAGAACAGAGAAAAAAAGGTGATAGGAATTACAAGTTATTTTGCGGTTAATGTGCTTTAATATGAACCAAAACAAATAAAAAGTCGTGATGAGGTATTACTGTTCTCCTTCCCATTTTAAAAATGAAAATGAATTATTTTATACAAGTATATGTAAAAGTCTAAACATGGACAAGCAAATCTATTGTTAATATAGTTTACATACAGTTTAGGTAAAGGTCAATATGTATTTTAGAAATGGTATGAAAGTTTAACTAAATTAGTATTTATTTAAATACTACATGACCATAATTTTATGTTTAGTATTCTAAAAATATTTCTGATGTTAAAGAACTTGATTAAGTGTATGACTCTGATAGGTTATTTCTTTTGGTTTCAAAGTTATATAATTTTAATTAATTAATTAGTGATTAAATAATCAGTTAACTTTTCTAGACCAGTAAGGGATACCAAGTCTTCATTCCTAAGTGGCATCATTTTGTAAGAAAATACTGGGAGATAATTAGAGGAGAAACTAATGAAATAAAAAAAAACTGAAGGATTAGAAATTACAGGTGTTTACTAGCATTGAATCAGGCTTTCTGTCCTGTTATTTTTAATAGAAATAAAGAACAATAGAACTCTCAATAGACTACATATTATTTGGAAGGACACTGAGTTAACTGTAAAAGGATGTGAAGTACCAAACTACTCAAGGTTATTCGCTGAAAGATAATTAGAAAAGTACAAAAGAGTTGACCTAAAAATTATTAAATCTTTCAAATGAATAGGAATACAACTCATCTTTCTCCTGTGTCATCAACTTTCTTTGTCCATGGAACTCATAGCACTTACATACCTCTTTTTGTAAAATCATATGTTGCTTTGTAAAAGCTCATAAATTATTTAATATTTGATGTATATATGAAATGTTATCACACCTACTTTGTAAACTTCTCTCCAGCAGGGCTCCTTGTGGTATCTGAAACATGCTTAGTATAATGATGTACACCTCCTACTGTAACAACCTCTGTACCTGCATTCCACTCAGACATTTATTAATGAACACGCCAGACTGATCAGGCCTTCATATCTGCTGTTCCACTCTGATTGCTAATTAGTCAAGAGCCAGCTTTTAACACCACCCTCCCCATTTTTTATTTCCTATTCTCTTTATGCTCAACCTTAATTTTTTTTTTTTTTTTTTTTTTTTTTTTGCAGGGCAATCATTTATTCATGTGACTGGCTTATCAAAATCTGCCATCTTTATCTGGTTTTTATATTGGCCCTCAAATTTTCAATATTGTAATATTAATTGCAATGATACATATGAACACATAGAAAGCTATTGCCTAATTTTTCTTCTACAACTGCAAAGATCCTCATTGCATGCCTTTTCTCTGGGACCTAAGTACATTTTAAATGTTTAGAAAGCATTTTAAAATATTTTCTCCTTTGTTGTTTCAGAGATGTAAATTGCCTTGTTCTACATTTTGATTTATAGGTACTGTATATGTTTAAATTTTTAGAATTTTATTTTCCTTTGTCTTGATATATTATTTTTCCTAAACTTATAAAACACAGCATATACATATTAAACAGCTAACCAGATTTCTCATTAGCAAGAAGCTCTGGGAAATAAGAAGGGAAAAGAGTATAAGAAATGTGGCAGGAAAAAAAAAAAAAAAAAAACCTCCTCAAAAGATGTTTTTGTTTTGGCCTATGTAGAGCCTACTTAAAAGCTGTTAGATTTTTCCCATCCAGAAGACTGTGGTGGAAATTTTATCTTTGAATTTATGAAAACTAATATATGTGCATGTTTACTTCCATCTATATATTATATGAAGTATACATAAGTGTACATAAAAAGTGTACAGAGTGATAGAGGATTTGGAGTGAGATGGAGAAATAGAAGGCTCTGCCAGTAATCCCCTCTGCAAGGACACCAATTTAACAACTGTCTACACACAAAAGCACCTTTGTAAGAACCGAAAAACAGGTGAGCACTCACAGTACCTGGTTGTAACTTTGTATTACTGAAGAAGGCACTGACCAGATAGAAAAAAACAGTCTTGAATTCCCAACACCACCCCTCCTCTATGCCCTGGCAATGGCAGCACGGTGAGGAGGGCATTTCTATGTGCAAACAGGGGCAGATAGTGGAGCAACTTTGAGGCATTAAACTCATTGGTTGTCCTGTTATAGCAGAAAGGAAAACTGGACCAAATTCAGCTGATGCTCACCCACAGAGGGAGCATTTAAACCAGGCTTCACCAGAGAGGTATTGCCAATCCCAGCAGTAAAAACTTGACTTCCACAAGCCTTGCTGCTGTGTGCTATAGTGTTCTGGGGTGCTAAATAAACTTGAAAGGCAGTCTAGGTCACAAACACTGCAACACCTAGGAGAGTCCTAGTGCTAAACTGGATCCAGAGACAGTGGACTCAGGTGGCACATGACTTACTAAGACACCAACCGGGGTAGCTAAGGGAGTGCTGGCATCAATCTTCCCCTACCCCAGGCAGCACAGCTTGCAGCCCCAAAAGAGACTCCTTCCTTATGCTGAAGGAGAAGAGAGGAAAAAATAGGAAGGACATTGTCTTGCGTGTTGGACACTAGCTCAGCCACATCACGATAAGGCATCAGTCAGAGTCGTGAGGACCCTTTTCCAGGCTCTAGCTTCCAGATGGCATTTCTAGACATACCCTGAACCAGAAGGGAACATACTGCCTCGGGGGAAAGGACTCGATTCTGGCAGCATTTATTACCTCCTAACTGAAGAGCCCTTGGGGCCTGAATAACCGATAGCAATGCCCAGGTACCACATCAAGGGCCTTCGGTGAGACTCAAGACTTGCTGGCTTCAGGTGAGACTCAGCACATTCCCAGCTGTGGTGGCTGTGGGCAAGACTCCTTCTGCTTCAGAAAAGCAGAGGGAAAAGTAAAGGGGGCTTTGTCTTGCGTGTTAGTTACCAGCTCAGCCACAGGGCAGTAGAGCAGCAAACGGGCCCTTTGGATCCATGATTCTAGGACTTGACTCTTGGATGTCATTTCTAGACTTGATCTGGGCCCAAGGAGAGACCACTGCCCTTAAGGGTGAGTCCCAAGCCAGGCAGCATTCACCAAAAGCTAACTGAAGAGCCTGGGGACTTGAAGGAACACCAGAAGTAGTCTGGCAGTCCTCCCTGTGGGACTAAGGTGGTGGTGGTGGCGGCCACGGGGTGAGGCTCCTCTGCCTTTGGAAAGCAGTGGGGAGAGTGGGAAGGACTGCATCTTGTGGTTTAAGTGCCAGTTCATCCACAGTACAGTAGACCACAGGTAGACTTCTAATTTACTGTAGTCCCTGGCTCCTGGACAGTACCTCTGGACTGGTCTAGGACGTAGGGCAGTTTGTTGCTCTGAGGTGAAGGACACAGGCTTGGCTGGTATTGCCACCTTCTGATTATAGAGGCCCAGGGCCTAAAGCAAACATAGGCAGGAGCCAAGGATTACAGCAGGCCTTGGGTGAGACCTAGAGCTGTGCTGGCTTTAGGTCTGACCCAACACAGTCATAGTAGTGGTGGCCACAAAGGTGCTTGTTTCACTTCAATCCCAGCTTCAGGTGGCTCAGAACAAAGAGACTCCATTTGTTTGGGAGAAAGTAAAAGAAGAGAACAAGAGTCTCTGCCTGGTAATCCAGAGAATTCTCCTGGATCTTGTCCAAGACCATCAATGTTGTATCTCTACGAGTCTGCAAAAAGCACAGCATTAATGGGCTTGAGGTGCCCCCTAAAGTAGATATAGCTTGGATCACAACACCAAGAGCTTTCAAATATCTGTAAAGCCTTCCAAGAAGGACAGGTACAAAGAATCCCAGAATGTTAAGAAATGCCCAGATACAGACACAAATCTGCAAGTATCAAGGCAATCCAGGGAAATACGACCTCACCAAATGAACTAAATAAGGCACCAGGAGCAAGTCCTCAAAAAGCAGAGATATGTGACTTTTCAGAAAGAATTGAAAATAGCTTTTGAGGAAACCCAACGAAATTCAATATAACACAGAGAAGAGATTCAGAATTCTATCAGATACATTTAACAAAGATATTGAAATAATTGAAAAGAATTAAGAAGAAATTCTGGAGCTGAAAAATGCAATTGGTACACTGAAGAATGCACTGGAGTCCTAAATAATGGAATGGATCCACCAGAAGAAAGCATTAGTGAGCCTAAAGACAGGGTTTTTGAAAATACACACTCAAAGGAGACAAAAGAAAAAAGAATAAAAAACAATGAAGCATGCCTACAGGATCTAGAAAATAGCCCGAACGGGTAAGTCTAAGAATTATTAGCCTTAAAGAGGAGGTAGAGAGGAGTAGAAGGTTTATTCAAAGGGATAATAACAGAGAATGTCCCAAACCTAGAGAAAGATATCGATATTCAAGTACAAGAAATTTAGAGAACACCAAGCAGATTTAACCCAAAGAAGATTGTATTTAATAGTCATACTCCTAAGGATCAAAGATAAAGAAATGATCCCAAAAACAGCAAGAGAAAAGAAATAAATACAAGGAGCTTTAATACATCTGACAGCAGACTTTTCAGTGGAAACCTTACGGGCCAGGAGAGAGTGGCATGACACATTCAAAGTGCTGAAGAAAAAATATTCAGCAAAAATATTCTTCAACCATTAAGGGAAAATGAAGACTTTACCAGACAAACAAAAGCTGAAGGATTTCATCAACACCACACTGGTCTTGCAAGAAATGCTTAATACTTCAATCAGAAAGAAAAGGACATTAGTGAGCAAAAAGTAATCACCAATAGGTACAAAACTCACTGGTAACAGTAAATACAAAGAAAAACACAAAATATTATAATACCATAACTGTGGTATGTAAACTACTCTTATCCTAAATAGAAGGACCAAAGGATGAACCAATCAAAAATAATAGCTACAAAATTTTTTAAGACTTAGAAAGTAAATAAGATATAAAGTGAAACAATAAGTTAAAAAGCAAGGATACCAAGATAAGATATAGAGTTTTTAACGATTTTATTTTCATTTATTTGTTTATGCAACAGTGTTAAGTTGTTATCAGCTTAAAATAATGAGTTGTAAGATAGTATTTGCAAGCCTCATAGTCACTTCAAACCAAAAAACATACAACAAATAAACAAAAAATAAAAAGCAAGAAACTAAATCATATCACCAGAGAAAATTACCTTCACTAAAAGGAACACAGGAAGGAAAGATAAAAGGAAAAGAAGACCACAAAACAACCAGAAAACAAGCAAAGAAATGCAGGAGGAGTGCATCCCTACTTATCAATAATAATATGGAATATAAATAGATTAATCAAAAGATACTGAGTAGCTAAATGGATAAAAAGTCAAGACCCATTCATCTGTTGCCAAAAGAACACCTTTGAAGACACAAATAGACTGAAAATAAAGGGATGGAAAAAGATATTTCATGCCAATGGAAGCCAAAAAATAGCAGATGTAGCTATAGCTACACCAGATAAAATAGATTTCAAGACAGAAATTATAAGAAGAGACAAAGCAGGTCACTATATAATAAAAAAGAAATTCACTTAGCAAGAGGATATCACAATTGTAAATATATATGCACCCAACACTGGAGAACCCATATACATAAAACAAATATTATTAGAACTAAAGAGAGAGATACGTCCCAATACAATAATAGCTGGAGACTTCAGCATCACATTTCAGCACTGGACAGATATTCCAGAGAGAATCTACAAAGAAACATCAGACTTAATCAGCACTAAAGACCAAATGGATCTAATAGACATTTCATCTAATAGCTGCAGGAAACACATGCTTTTCTTCAGCACATGGATCATTCTTACGGGCGGATCATATGTTAGGTCACAAAACACATATGAAAACATGAAAGAAATTGAAATAATATTAAGCACCTTATCTGACTATATTGGAATGAAATTAGAAATTGATAACAGGAGGAATTTAAGGACTATACAAGTACATGGAAATTAATCAATGTGCCCCTGAAGGACCAGTGGGTCAATGAAGAAATTAAGAAAAAAATTAAAAAGTTTCTTGAAACAATGAAAACAAAACATGTCAAAATCTAGGAGACACAGCAAAAGTAGTACTAAGAGACAAGTTTATAGCTGTAAGTGCCTACAAAAAAAAGCAAAAATGAAAACTTCAAATAAAAAATCTAATAGTGCATCTCAAAGAACTAGAAAGGTCAGAGCAAACCAAACCCAAAATTGGTAGAAGAAAAGAAATAAGAAAAATTATAGCAGAAAGAGATAAAATTGAAATGAAGAAAACAATATAAAAGATTAATGACACAAAACTTTTTTTTTTTTAAAGTTAAACAAAGTTGACAAACTTTTGGCCAAACTAAGAAGAAAAGAAATATTTGAATAAATTAGAAAATCTAGAAGAAATGGATAAATTTCTAGACTCATACAACCTACCAAGAATGAACCATGAGGAAATTCAAAACCTGAACAGACTAATAACAGGTAATAAGAGTGAAGCCATAATAAAAAAATCTCCCAGTAAAGAAAAACCTGGGACCCAAGGGCTTCACCGGTAAATTATACCAAACGTTTCAAGAGGAATTGACACCAATCTTACCCAAACTATTCTGAAAAATAAGGGAGGAGGAAATACTTCCAAATTCATGCTATGAGGCCAGTATTACCCTAATAACAAAGGCAGACACAGATGCATCCAAAAAAGAAAACTGCTAGCCAATATCTCTGATGAATACTGATGCAAAACTCCTCAAAAAAACACAAACAAAGTTCAACAATATATTAAAAAGAAGATTTATCATAGTCAAGTGGAATTTATCCCTGGGATACAAGGATGGTTAAACATACACAAATTAATCAATGTGATACATCATATCAACAGAATAATGAACAAAAACCACATGATCATTTCAATTTATGCTGAAATACATTTGATAAAATTCAACATTCCTTTTTTGATAAAAACCCTGAAAAAACTGGGTATAGAAGGAACATACCTTATCATAATAAAAGCCATATGTGACAGATCTACAGTTAGCATCATACTGAATACTGAAAAAAATGTAAGGCTTTTCTCTAAAATCTGGAACACAACAAGGCTGCCCGCTGTCACCACTGTCATTCAACATAGTATTGCAAGTCTTAGCTAGAGCAATCAGACAAGAGAAAGATATAAAGGGCTTCCAAATTGGAAAGGAAGAAGTCAAATTATCCTTTTTTACAGATGATATAATCTTATAATTGGAAAAACCTCCACACAAAAAAATGATTACCTGATAAACAAATTCAGTAAAGTTGCAGGATACAAAATCGACACACAAAAGTCAGTAGCATTTCTATTTCCTAACAGTGAACAAGCCGAAAAAGAAAATTAAAAATTAATCCTATTTACAATAGCCACAAATAAAATACCTAGGAATTAATGAAAGAAGTGAAAGATCTCTACAATTAAAACTATAAAAGACTAATGAAAGAAATTGGAGAGAATACCAAAATTTTTTTTAAAACTCATGTTTGGAAGAATCAAAATTGTTAAAATGTTCATACTACTCAAAGCAATCTACAGATTCAATGCAATCCCTATCAAAATACCAATGACATTTTTTACAGAAATAGAAAAAACAATTTTAAAATTTATATGGGACCACAAAAGACCAGAATAGCTAAAGCTATTCCAAGCAAAAAGAACAAAATTAGAAGAATCACATTACCTGACTTCAAATTATACTGCAGATCTCTAATAATCAAAACATCATGGTACTGGCATAAAAACAGACACACAGACCAATGAAGCAGAATAGAGAACTCAGAAACAAATCCATAAACCTAAAATGAACTCATTTTCAACAAAGTTGCCAAGAACATACACTGAGGAAAATACAGTCTCTTCAATAAATGATATGTGGAAAACTAGATATCCATATTCAGAGCAATGAAACTAGACTTCTGTCTCTCACCTTATACAAAAATCAAACCAAAATGGACTAAAGACTCTTTCTAAGTCTTCAAACTATGAAACTACTGCAAGGAAATATTGGAGAAGATAATTGGTCTGGACAAAAATTTCTTGAGTAATACTCCACAAGAACAAACAACCAAAGCAAAAATGGACAAATGGGATCATATCAAGTTTAAAAGCTTCTGCACAGCAAAGGAAATAATCAACAAAGTAAAGAGACAACTCACAGAATGGAAGAAAATATTTGCAAACTATGCATCTGGTGAGGGATTGATAACCAGAATATACACGGAGCACATTTTTTTCTATAGGAAAAAAAATCTAATAAGCTGATTAAAAATGGGCAAAAAATTTGAGTAGACATTTCACAAAGGAAGACATACAAATGACAAACAGGTATATGAAAAGTTGCTCAACGTCACTGATCATAAGAGAAATGCAAATCATCTCAACCCCGTTAAAATGGCTTATATTAAAAAGACAGGCAAAACAAATACTGTTGAGGATGTGGAGAAAAGGGAACACTCATACTGCTGGTTGGAGTGTAAATTAGCACGACCATTATGGAGAACTCTTTGAAACTTCCTCAAAAAAAAATCCAAAATAGAGTTACCATATAATTTAGCAATCTCACTGCTGGGTATATACTCAGAAGAATGGAAATCAGTGTATCAAAGTGATATCTGCACTCCCACATTTGTTGCAGTATTGTTTGCAATAGCCAAGATTTTGGAAACAACCTACATGTTCATCAACAGTTGAATGAACAAAGAAAATGTGGTATACACAATGGAGCACTGTTCAGCAATAGAAAGAAATGAGAACTTGTCAATTGTAACAACATGGATTGAACTGGATGATATTACATTAAATAAAATAAGCCAAGCACAGGAAGACAAACTTTGCATGGTCTCACTTATTTGTGAGATCTAAGAATCAAAACAATTGACCTCATGCTTGTAGAGAGTAGAACGATGGTTACCAGAGGCTGGAAAGGGTAATTGGGTTTAGAGGGGAAAAAAGGGTGGTTTAAAAAAAAAAAAAATGAGAGAATAAATAAGACCTACTATTTAATAGCACAACAGGGTGACTATAGTGAATAACTTAACTGTACATGTTAAAATAACTAAAATATTGTAAGTAGATTGTGACACAAAGAATAAATGCTTGAGGGGATGGATAACCCATTGTCCATGATGTGATAATTATGCATTGCATGCCTGCTTCAAAGTGTCTCCTGTATCCCATAAATATTTATATCTACTGTGCCTCCACAAAAATTAAAAATTAAAAAAATATGCATAGGGTGAAGGAGAACAAGAAGGAATCACATAAAGCTAGCACAACTTTTAGACCATTGAAAGTTAGGTGATCAAGCAATGTGAAATACAGTTTAGAATTAAATTAGTATTTTTTTAAAAAAAAGTATAGATTTACACTAATATTGTAAACCAAAAGTCAAAAACTACTGACCTGTAGCAAAAATCCATTCTACTAATCTGTTTCAGTTGTCCTATACAATGTTAGTCATCATAATTTCTTAAATATTTTAAATTATTTGGTTAACATTTAAATGAATACAAGTTCCCATAAAATCTTGATCTCTGAACTCTCAAAAAATCAAATTTCCGGTAACACTAGGCCTAAATTCCCAAAGGGCAATGATAAACCAGAGCTATGTTGCAGTTTTCTTCATGCTTTTAGGGCGTTTCAGTCTTCCTATTGCTTCTGCTGCACTGAATACAAGGGTCAGTGGCCAGTCCTGAGCATAACTGTCATGTTTTCATAGATAACAATTTTTTCAAAAGGAAACATTTCTGGTATCCATATTCTGTCAAAAATAGAAAAATGAAAGATCAGTTTGGAGGACCTTATACTTCAAAATAAAGGGAGGTGGGTGAAGAAAGAGAAGAGCATATGGTGGAAGCATAAATTGTTTCTTCATGTTTAATATTAAGCAATAAAAGAAGGTTTTATAAAAGGAGCTATCTGCTTTCCACATGTATTCATACCCAGCCTCTGTAACCATTTGAAATTGCAAACTTTGTTTAAAACCCTTATCTGTTCTCTTTTTCCTATCACGTCAGAAAGTAAACAGAGAATATCCTAGCACTGACAAATTCAAACTTTACTTGTTTGCTATTTTTTTCACCCAATCTTACTTCTATTTCAACACTTACGTTAAAAACATAACCAAGCAATTAACTCTATAGCAGTGGTTCTCAACCCTAGCTGCACACTAGACTCACCTGGGACACTTTAAAAATACCACTGCCATGCCTCCACCCCCAGAGGTTCTTATTTATTATGTATATAATGTGACTTTTCCATCAGCACTTCAATTTTTTTTTTAGCTCCCCATATGATTTTAATGGGAAGCCAAGGTTAGAATCATTGCTCCAAGAATTTTGCTGTCCATTAAATACTGGAATATATGTCATCCAACCTCTGCTCTCTGTCACTTTGCAAATTTCATGAGTTACTTAACCTCCTTAGGTCAAATATTTTTCTTTATAAAATGCTATAGGCAGTGACACAGGGTGAGTTCTTCTGGAAGCTGAAACTAAGGCAAGGATTCCAGTGAAAAACGTATTACACACTTTCAGGAGCAATCAAATTCCCCAGCAGCCTGATACTGCTAGAAGCTGTAGAGCGTGAATGACACCTCAAAGTTGGTCACAAACATGAAGGCAAAGAAGTGGAGCTTTTGTACTCCTGCACCAGTTATTGACTATGTAAGGGTGGGGGTGGGGAGGCAGGGGAAATGACCTAAGAACTTCCAGTGCTTCCAGCCACCCTCTGATCACTGGTAGGCACAGTCAACAGGAAAGCACCCAGAAGATGGGGGATGGGTGCACGGAGCTGGAATACAGGATCCTAGGGGCATTTCTATGGGACTCTATGCAACCGTGCCCACTACAGTCCACCCAAACATTCTTAGAGAAGGGAAAGTGCAGGATGGTGGTGAAGGACAGGGTGGTGTTGAACTAGAAGATCTCGAAAACCTTTTCTAGGTGAAAAAATCTATAAAATGACGAGTTGATGGATGCAGCACGCCAACATGGCACAGGTATACATATGTAACAAAACTGCACGTTATCCACATGTACCCTAGAACTTAAAGTATAACAATAAAAAAAAAAATACTGTCTGAAACATGTTGTTTGAATCTTTATTTTCTAACTGATAAATACTTAAAGATTTTGTTCTCTCTTTGCCTCAATCATCTTTTGGTTCCTATTTTGGTAACTGCATGACAGTTTGACAGATACTAATTAACAACAAAAACTTGATTATTTCAAGGAAGTTTAAGGACATACCTTAAAGCTTCAATAAAGGAAGGAAAACATTCTTTGCCATGGTAGTTGCTCAGTCTTACCAGTCAGGATGTTATACATTTGTAAGCCAATTTGGAGTCATGTAACTTGACCAAAGATTTACATAAATGACTAGATATGTAGAAGATATATTCTATTTTTATATTTGCCACATATTTATTTAACTGATTATGTAAGAATAATACATAATTCTTACAAAATCAGCATGGTGGCTCATGCCTGTAATCCTAACACTTTGGGAAACCGAGGTGGGTGGACCACTTCAGGTTGGGTTTTCGAGACCAGCCTGGCAAACATGGTGAAACCCTGTCTCTACTAAAAATACAAAAATTAGCTGGGCATGTTGGTGCATACCTGTAATCCCGGCTATTTGGGAAGCTGAGGCAGGAGAGTTGCTTGAACCAGGGAGGTGGACATTGCAGTGAGCCTAGATAGCTGCCATTGCACTCCAGCCTGGGTGAGAGAGTGAGCAAGAAGCATCTATGTACAATTTAGTCTCTGTTATCTGTTTTAATAAGAAATCCTATAATGGGATATGTAAGACTTATGCTCAGATGATTGAGGCTTATTGTAAATACATTTTCCTAGTTGCAGAGAATTAAGGGAGCAGACAGCAAGAACAGCTTTTCAGGCACTTAATTTTTTTTGCTATGAAAAACTATAGTAAATGAAGCACAACATTTTCACTCAAAATGAAAAATGGTAACTAATTTACTCTAATAAGTACAGCAGTAATCTTAAGAATATTATTTTCAATAATATTAAATTTGGCTTGCCTAGAGAATAATGTCTTGGAAAAGTACCAGTGTTGTAGAAATTTGTAGTACAATCTTGACACTCAGCCACAGAATATAATGTAGAAACTCTGATACAGTTTCCTCATCACAGTCTCTACAAAAACCCTTTTAAAAAATAAGTTGAAGTTGGTTTTTACTATTGTAAGCAAATTGCCAAAATGCTTATTTTAAGTAAATAGGACGGGACTGGAACATAGTCAAAATTTAAATTTCTTGACACTCTTTTCTTTAGGTTAGTAATTAAATGAATAAATTATTAACATATTTATATGTATATATACATACAATTGTAGACAAAGAATAGATATGTTTGTGTAGGAGGAAAACTAGCAATTTTAAAGATCTATTTGCCTATTTTATATTATATAGTTCATATAAATTATATCATTAAATACAACAGCCCTATGAGATATACTAAGCATAATTTTACAGGATAGGAAAAAAGAATCAAAAATATAAAATTAATTGCCCAAGGGGTACATAGCTATTTAACTTTGCAGTTGAGATTGAAATCTCAGTCTGACTGGCTTCAGTTCTTTTTCACTACAATGTGCAAGGAAAAGAAGTATGTGGTTAAAAATAAATGAATGCCACAAAACTCTTACTGTCTTTTCTGAGATCAAAATCTACCTCTACAAATTCTGGTTTAGATTTATGTGAATAAGTCAATCCTGATGCTGGTCCATCTTATCTTCTGAAAAACTTTACTTTTTATATTGTAATGTGCAGAGTCATTTTTTAGATTTTCTTTGAAGATCCTTCAGGAAATGTATGAGAAAAAAAGAAAGAAGAGTTGCCACCTGACCTTGTCCTTCAACTCTGTTCTGAGCCAGAATGGAGAGGATTTGTGAGGGCTTCCTGACGTCTAAATTCTTCATGCTTGGATAATGAATTCCAAAAACAACCCACTCTCTTTGTTACTTGTATTTTGTTTCCAAAAGGGGCATAGAAAGGTATAAGAAAACATTGTTTCCTTGATATTTTTCTAGAATTTGGCAGCACCGACAAAAGCATTTGTTTCTTAACAAAAACAGACATTTACATTCTCTGGTGTTCTGTGTTTTGAAATGACAACTGTAGGTAAGAAAGGAATTGTTAATCAGGATTCCAAGTACAAAAACTGTCAGCAAAAGGAGTGATTTTTGATTTGGAAGACAGGATTTGACTTTATTTTTTAATATGCATGTAAGTGTTCTTTCTTCCAAAGATGACATCTTATTTATGTATTTTTATAAATAAATTTAGTTTCTTCCATGCTGTTCTAGAAGCATATTTTCTTTGATTCCACTGAGGTAAAAAGGGTTTTAGTGTGGAACACAGTGATGTCTATAATGAGAAACTCCAGGATCCAGGAATTCTCCCTATGTTGGGGATAAAAGACAGAACAAAGCAGTCAGGAAGTCTGCCCTTAGGGGAGCTTACAGTCTAAATGGGAAACAGGTGATAAGCAAAATAAGTAACTAAATTGTATAGTATGTTGGATAATGGTAAGTATATTGAAAGAAAGAAAAAAGGGAAGGGAATAAGAAGAGCTGGAGGCTGAAATTTTATAACAGGTAAAGTTTAGAAGAGGTAAATTTCTTTTTCAGCAACGTGCAACAAAGGAAACTTGCTTCTTCTAAACTTAACCTCTTCTAAAATGTCACAACCAGATTAAATATTTAAATTTTAAAACCAGATTAAAGATTTAAAAAGCGAAAAGAAAGAAAATTTATTGTAAGGCCACTAAAGTATTTCAAAAAACCAGGAGAAACTGGGCTATGGCAAATGCCAACATAGAAGGGAAAACAAACATACTAAATGGTCACATGGTGACATGATTTGGCTGTGTCCCCACCCAAACCTCATCTTGAATTATAACTCCCACAATTGTCACATGTTATGGAAGGAACCCAGTGGGAGATAATTGAATCATGGGCGTGGTTCTTTCCCATGCTTTTCTTATGATAGTGAATAAGTCTCACGAGATCTGATGGTCTTAAAAATGGGGGTTTCCCTGCACAAGCTCTCATCTCTTGTCTGCCACCATGTGATATGTGCCTTTCACCTTCTACCATGATCATGAGGTCTCCCCAGCCACTTGGAACTGTGACTCCATTAAACCTCTTTCTTTTGTAAATTGCCCAGTCTCAGATACGTCTTTATCAGCAGCATGAAAACAGACTAATACACGAGGAATATTCATTATAGAAGGCAAATAATCATTTAGACAAATTGTCATCTAGAGCAACTTCTTTTCTATCTTTTTTTTTTCCAATTAAAATGTATTGAGCTGTCTCACCTGTGGCTATGTTTGGCTTCCTTCTCCATCTCTACTTCTTTGAGGTGTTGTCTACTAGCTCCTGGAATAATGGGACAAGGTATTTAGAATCAGAACACCTGGATATGTGTCCCATTTTTCTCTCACTAGTTGTGTCTTGGGCATGTTGCACCACTGTCTTAGTCCTTTTTGTTCAAAAACCACCATATAGCCTTTAAATAATAACATGTTGTAATTTTAGAAAACCTGTGAGAGCTAAGTGATTGTCTTAACATGTAGAATTAACCCTTAAGAAGATCAGTCAAGAAGGTAATTTAGAGAGAATGAAAAAAGCACTAAAAATGTATCTAAAGGAAAACCTACATTTAGAAATTAGAAGAAACAGAGGTTCAGGAAGGTGGAGAAAAACCAGAGAATTTTTTAAAATCTAAATTAAAACTAAATTTAAAAGAAATTAATAAAAAATATAGTTACAAGAAAGGCATATAAATCAGCAGATATCAAGGTCAATCACTTAGAAAATAATCATTAAAAGTGGTGACAAGGTTATTTAAGGATCACTGAGGAAAAACAGGTTTGCAGAAAAGGAGGGATGAAGATTATAAATAGAAATCTGTAGAGATTTTTCTTTCAATGTCCAAATCTACATCTTTCTATATAAATGGGAAAAATAAATCTGATCATACCAAGATGCAAACAAGGGGATCTTACTGGTAGTGTTGTGAATTATAATTCATTTCAGGAGAAAAAAATTGAATTTTGGTTACCAGGTTTTAATTTAGGTAAATATTATTGAAATAAAAACTTCAGAACCCTGTCTTTTCTTCACCACTTCCTGATCCTTTTTGTTGTCTCTCTGTCTTCTTGAGTTGGATGGAAACATGGTATTTTTCAAGCTACAAAAGAACTTAACAGCTATCCAGTTGAGATTCTGATCATTTTTTATGAAACTCTTTAAGAAATAGATATGTTATGGACACTGTTAGGAGGAAAATGCATCCATACACGCAAAAAAAAAGATTTGGATATAATTTCAGTGTTCTCTCAATCTTTAACCTTATCCAACTCTGTAGTTTCCTAAATAAATAAAGTCGGGGGGCGGAGCAAGATGGCCGAAGAGGAGCAGCTCCAGTCTCCAACTCCCAGCGCGAGCGACACAGAAGACCGGTGATTTCTGCATTTTCAACTGAGGTACTGGGTTCATCTCACTGGGGAGTGCCGGACGATCGGTGCTGGTCAGCTGCTGCAGTCCGACCAGCGAGAGCTGAAGCAGGGCGAGGCATTGCCTCACCTGGGAAGCGCAAGGGGGAAGGGAGTCCCTTTTCCTAGCCAGGGGAACTGAGACACACAACACCTGGAAAATCGGGTAACTCCCACCCAATACTGCGCTTTAAGCAAACAGGCACACCAGGAGATCATATCCCACACCTGGCCGGGAGGGTCCCACACCCACGGAGCCTCCCTCATTGCTAGCGCAGCAGTCTGTGATCTACCCGCAAGGCAGCAGCGAGGCTGGGGGAGGGGCGCCCGCCATTGCTGAGGCTTAAGTAGGTAAACAAAGCTGCTGGGAAGCTCAAACTGGGTGGAGCTCACAGCAGCTCAAGGAAACCTGCCTGTCTCTGTAGACTCCACCTCTGGGGACAGGGCACAGTAAACTAAACAAACGCAGCAGACACCTCTGCAGACACAAACGACTCTGTCTGACAGCTTTGAAGAGAGCAGTGGATCTCCCAACATGGAGGTTGAGATCTGAGAAGGGACAGACTCCCTGCTCAAGTGGGTCCCTGACCCCTGAGTAGCCTAACTGGGAGACATCCCCCACTAGGGGCAGTCTGACACCCCACACCTCACAGGGTGGAGTACACCCCTGAGAGCAAGCTTCCAAAGCAAGAATCAGACAGGTACACTCGCTGTTCAGAAATATTCTATCTTCTGCAGCCTCTGCTGCTGATACCCAGGCAAACAGGGTCTGAAGTGGACCTCAAGCAATCTCCAACAGACCTACAGCTGAGGGTCCTGACTGTTAGAAGGAAAACTATCAAACAGGAAGGACACCTACACCAAAACCCCATCAGTACATCACCATCATCAAAGACCAGAGGCAGATAAAACCACAAAGGTGGGGGAAAAGCAGGGCAGAAAAGCTGGAAATTCAAAAAATAAGAGCGCATCTCCCCCGGCAAAGGAGCGCAGCTCATCGCCAGCAACGGATCAAAGCTGGACGGAGAATGACTTTGACGAGATGAGAGAAGAAGGCTTCAGTCCATCAAATTTCTCAGAGCTAAAGGAGGAATTACGTACCCAGCGCAAAGAAACTAAAAATCTTGAAAAAAAAAGTGGAAGAATTGATGGCTAGAGTAATTAATGCAGAGAAGGTCATAAACGAAATGAAAGAGATGAAAACCATGACACAAGAAATACGTGACAAATGCACAAGCTTCAGTAACCGACTCGATCAACTGGAAGAAAGAGTATCAGCGATTGAGGATCAAATGAATGAAATGAAGCGAGAAGAGAAACCAAAAGAAAAAAGAAGAAAAAGAAATGAACAAAGCCTGCAAGAAGTATGGGATTATGTAAAAAGACCAAATCTACGTCTGATTGGGGTGCCTGAAAGTGAGGGGGATAATGGAACCAAGTTGGAAAACACTCTTCAGGATATCATCCAGGAGAACTTCCCCAACCTAGTAGGGCAGGCCAACATTCAAATCCAGGAAATACAGAGAACGCCACAAAGATACTCCTCGAGAAGAGCAACTCCAAGACACATAATTGCCAGATTCACCAAAGTTGAAATGAAGGAAAAAATCTTAAGGGCAGCCAGAGAGAAAGGTCGGGTTACCCACAAAGGGAAGCCCATCAGACTAACAGCAGATCTCTCGGCAGAAACTCTACAAGCCAGAAGAGAGTGGGGGCCAATATTCAACATTCTTAAAGAAAAGAATTTTAAACCCAGAATTTCATATCCAGCCAAACTAAGTTTCATAAGTGAAGGAGAAATAAAATCCTTTACAGATAAGCAAATGCTTAGAGATTTTGTCACCACTAGGCCTGCCTTACAAGAGACCCTGAAGGAAGCACTAAACATGGAAAGGAACAACCGGTACCAGCCATTGCAAAAACATGCCAAAATGTAAAGACCATTGAGGCTAGGAAGAAACTGCATCAACTAACGAGCAAAATAACCAGTTAATATCATAATGGCAGGATCAAGTTCACACATAACAATCTTAACCTTAAATGTAAATGGACTAAATGCTCCAATTAAAAGACACAGACTGGCAAACTGGATAAAGAGTCAAGACCCATCAGTCTGCTGTATTCAGGAGACCCATCTCACACGCAGAGACATACATAGGCTCAAAATAAAGGGATGGAGGAAGATTTACCAAGCAAATGGAGAACAAAAAAAAGCAGGGGTTGCAATACTAGTCTCTGATAAAACAGACTTTAAACCATCAAAGATCAAAAGAGACAAAGAAGGCCATTACATAATGGTAAAGGGATCAATTCAACAGGAAGAGCTAACTATCCTAAATATATATGCACCCAATACAGGAGCACCCAGATTCATAAAGTAAGTCCTTAGAGACTTACAAAGAGACTTAGACTCCCATACAATAATAATGGGAGACTTCAACACTCCACTGTCAACATTAGACAGATCAACGAGACAGAAAGTTAACAAGGATATCCAGGAATTGAACTCATCTCTGCAGCAAGCAGACCTAATAGACATCTATAGAACTCTCCACCCCAAATCAACAGAATATACATTCTTCTCAGCACCACATCATACTTACTCCAAAATTGACCACGTAATTGGAAGTAAAGCACTCCTCAGCAAATGTACAAGAACAGAAATTATAACAAACTGTCTCTCAGACCACAGTGCAGTCAAACTAGAACTCAGGACTAAGAAACTCAATCAAAACCGCTCAACTACATGGAAACTGACCAACCTGCTCCTGAATGACTACTGGGTACATAACGAAATGAAGGCAGAAATAAAGATGTTTTTTGAAACCAATGAGAACAAAGATACAACATACCAGAATCTCTGGGACACATTTAAAGCAGTGTGTAGAGGGAAATTTATAGCACTAAATGCCCACAAGAGAAAGCAGGAAAGATCTAAAATTGACACTCTAACATCACAATTAAAAGAACTAGAGAAGCAAGAGCAAACACATTCAAGAGCTAGCAGAAGGCAAGAAATAACTAAGATCAGAGCAGAACTGAAGGAGATAGAGACACAAAAAACCCTCCAAAAAATCAATGAATCCAGGAGTTGGTTTTTTGAAAAGATCAACAAAATTGACAGACCACTAGCCAGACTAATAAAGAAGAAAAGAGAGAAGAATCAAATCGACGCAATTAAAAATGATAAAGGGGATATCACCACCGACCCCACAGAAATACAAACTACCATCAGAGAATACTATAAACACCTCTACAGAAATAAACTGGAAAATCTAGAAGAAATGGATAATTTCCTGGACACTTACACTCTTCCAAGACTAAACCAGGAAGAAGTTGAATCCCTGAATAGACCAATAGCAGGCTCTGAAATTGAGGCAACAATTAATAGCCTACCAACCAAAAAAAGTCCAGGACCAGATGGATTCACAGCTGAATTCTACCAGAGGTACAAGGAGGAGTTGGTACCATTCCTTCTGAAACTATTCCAATCAATAGAAAAAGAAGGAATCCTCCCTAACTCATTTTATGAGGCCAACATCGTCCTGATACCAAAGCCTGGCAGAGACACAACAAAAAAAGAGAATTTTAGACCAATATCCCTGATGAACATCGATGCAAAAATCCTCAATAAAATACTGGCAACCCGGATTCAGCAACACATCAAAAAGCTTATCCACCATGATCAAGTGGGCTTCATCGCTGGGATGCAAGGCTGGTTCAACATTCGCAAATCAATAAACATAATCCAGCATATAAACAGAACCAAAGACAAGAACCACATGATTATCTCAATTGATGCAGAAAAGGCTTTTGACAAAATTCAACAGCCCTTCATGCTAAAAACGCTCAATAAATTCGGTATTGATGGAACATATCTCAAAATAATAAGAGCTATTTATGACAAACCCACAGCCAATATCATACTGAATGGGCAAAAACTGGAAAAATTCCCTTTGAAAACTGGCACAAGACAGGGATGCCCTCTCTCACCACTCCTATTCAACATAGTGTTGGAAGTTCTGGCTAGGGCAATCAGGCAAGAGAAAGAAATCAAGGGTATTCAGTTAGGAAAAGAAGAAGTCAAATTGTCTCTCTTTGCAGATGACATGATTGTATATTTAGAAAACCCCATTGTCTCAGCTCAAAATCTCCTTAAGCTGATAAGCAACTTCAGCAAAGTCTCAGGATACAAAATTAATGTGCAAAAATCACAAGCATTCTTATACACCAGTAACAGACAAACAGAGAGCCAAATCATGAATGAACTTCCATTCACAATTGCTTCAAAGAGAATAAAATACCTAGGAATCCAACTTACAAGGGATGTAAAGGACCTCTTCAAGGAGAACTACAAACCACTGCTCAGTGAAATAAAAGAGGACACAAACAAATGGAAGAACATACCATGCTCATGGATAGGAAGAATCAATATCGTGAAAATGGCCATACTGCCCAAGGTAATTTATAGATTCAATGCCATCCCCATCAAGCTACCAATGAGTTTCTTCATTGGAAGAAACTGCTTTAAAGTTCATATGGAACCAAAAAAGAGCCCGCATCTCCAAGACAATCCTAAGTCAAAAGAACAAAGCTGGAGGCATCACGCTACCTGACTTCAAACTATACTACACGGCTACAGTAACCAAAACAGCATGGTACTGGTACCAAAACAGAGATCTAGACCAATGGAACAGAACAGAGTCCTCAGAAATAATACCACACATCTACAGCCATTTGATCTTTGACAAACCTGAGAGAAACAAGAAATGGGGATAGGATTCCCTATTTAATAAATGGTGCTGGGAAAATTGGCTAGCCATAAGTAGAAAGCTGAAACTGGATCCTTTCCTTACTCCTTATACGAAAACTAATTCAAGATGGATTAGAGACTTAAATGTTAGACCTAATACCATAACAATCCTAGAGGAAAACCTAGGTAGTACCATTCAGGACATAGGCATGGGCAAAGACTTCATGTCTAAAACACCAAAAGCAATGGCAGCAAAAGCCAAAATTGACAAATGGGATCTCATTAAACTAAAGAGCTTCTGCACAGCAAAAGAAACTACCATCAGAGTGAACAGGCAACCAACAGAATGGGAGAAAATTTTGCAATCTACTCATCTGACAAAGGGCTAATATCCAGAACCTACAAAGAACTCAAAGAAATTTACAAGAAAAAAACAAACAACCCCATCAAAAAGTGGGCAAAGGATATGAACAGACACTTCTCAAAAGAAGACATTCATACAGCCAACAGACACATGAAAAAATGCTCATCATCACTGGCCATCAGAGAAATGCAAATCAAAACCACAATGAGATACCATCTCACACCAGTTAGAATGGCGATCATTCAAAAGTCAGGAAACAACAGGTGCTGGAGAGGATGTGGAGAAATAGGAACACTTTTACACTGTTGGTGGGATTGTAAACTAGTTCAACCATTATGGAAAACAGTATGGCGATTCCTCAAGGATCTAGAACTAGATGTACCATATGACCCAGCCATCCCATTACTGGGTATATACCCAAAGGATTATAAATTATGCTGCTATAAAGACACATGCACACATATGTTTATTGCAGCACTATTCACAATAGCAAAGACTTGGAATCAACCCAAATGTCCATCAGTGACAGATTGGATTAAGAAAATGTGGCACATATACACCATGGAATACTATGCAGCCATAAAAAAGGATGAGTTTGAGTCCTTTGTAGGGACTTGGATGCAGCTGGAATCCATCATTCTTAGCAAACTATCACAAGAACAGAAAACCAAACACCGCATGTCCTCACTCATAGGTGGGAACTGAACAATGAGATCACTCGGACTCAGGAAGGGGAACATCACACACCGGGGCCTATCATGGGGAGGGGGGAGGGGGGAGGGATTGCACTGGGAGTTATACCTGATGTAAATGACGAGTTGATGGGTGCAGCACAGCAACATGGCACAAGTATACATATGTAACAAACCTGCACGTTATGCACATGTACCCTACAACTTAAAGTATAATAATAATAAATAAATTATAAAAATAAAAATAAAAAAATAAAGTTACAGTAGATAATTAAAAAAATAAATAAATAAATAAATAAATAAATAAAGTCACTAAAAGTGTGTTTTTACTCAGATAACCAACCGATATGTACAACAGTGGAAATTCAATTATGTATATAAAAACACTATTCAATACTCTCTACAACGCGCCTTGATTCTCTGTAAGCATGTGTCATGCAAAAGTGATTATCTAGTAAATTTTAGCTGTATCCACATTAGAGTACACACAAGGGTTTTGGATAGGCACACAAGGGTTTTGGATAGGCACACAAGGGGTTTAGTGGAGAACAGCTTCTGGAGCCAAGCACACCTGGGCTCCAAGCTCTCACACATACTAGCTGTGGGACCCTGCACCGCAGATTGTCTGATACAAGTGTCCATTTCCTCGTCTGTTCATGAGTGATATCTCTAAAATCTAGCCCTGGGCCTTTGAAGAATTAGGCATGGTAATGCGTCTAAACTGCTTATTAAGGTGCTTGGAACATAGAAGTAAATATTAGCTCAAAGTAGTAACAAAAGTATCCACTATCATTAGGTTATACATCATTTAATCTGAAGGGTCCCCTACATTCAAGGTTGATTAGGTTATCTGTGAACTTTTAACAGCCCAAGCTGACATTCTGGATCTGCCACTAACAAGACACTTTGACAGGTGTTCTGCCTTCCAATTCTAATATTTACAGAGTTCTAAGTATGGTGTTTAAAGATTCTATCTTGGTTTGAGTGTCCAAGGAGAGCATATATGAATAAGCCTGTTTATTTCTTTCTAAGGCTTAAAATTGCAATTTAGGAATCAGTCACGAAGCGGACATTTTTATGGTTTTATGCTGTAAGTTTATGACCTATGTATCTCAGTTTCCTCATGTATTTAGAGAAGAACCATGCACGCTAGCAACCTATGTTATTATTAAAAATGTAGGAAAGATTAAAGTTAATCATTTTAAACAAACACAATATATGGGAAATTTTTATAATTCAAACACTGGGAGTTGTGGCTACTCTGTTTAAAAGTAGATGAATCTCTACTCAAAATTCGGTTCATGTCAAGACTGATGACATCACATACACCAGGAGAGTATGAAAAGGTTTCTTTCTTACAGAACTGATGCTTTTCTGGTGAAAGCAAGGCAGGCCTCCCAAGCAGGTCTGGAATGACTTGAGAGAGCTAGGAAAGAAAAATGGCATGTATTTTGATTCCCAAAAACAGGTAAGGCCCATGGTAAACTTCCCATTCAAGGGCAGGAGTGTACATGGTGAAATCATCAATGCCAGAGAAGTGAGCACCCAGGCATTTTAATCAATTTGCCCAGAGTTGAGGAAAAAGAGAGGAGACATGGTGGGTCTGAGAGTTGTCAGCCGTTAAATATCAAAAATGAGATTAGATCCTTATTACACTATGTTGAGTGACACATCATTGCACACATCTTAACTACTATCACCACTCTCAATAGGTTATTCTAACTCTATTTAGAGAATACGTGAAACTCATCCACTGGGTGCCTAAAGCCTCTGTTGGAACAGCCTTGACTATTTAGGGCCACATAAGCCTTCCACCGAAACCTAAGTTTTCCACTGTCCATTTCCTCGTCTGTTCATGAGTGATATCTCTAAAATCTAGCCCTGGGCCTTTGCACTGTCTTGCCCATTTTTATCAGGCTCTGTTCTTGCAAATTCTTTAACTACATTTCAGCAAGAGGGAAAAACTGACCATCTGTAGCATTCTCTCATCTAGTCAGGAATGAAAAGAAATAGTGAAAAATTGTGATTATGCTGGCAAATCTCTTCATGACTTTCTTTTTCTAATCAGGAAAACAATTTGATCATGTTCCAAGGATTTAAAAATGAAATACATTTAACTTCTTTACCAAATTATATAGATTTTTTCAAGTTTATTTCTACTTTCAAAGGTACCAGATACATTTTCTTCTTGAACATTTTAAAATAGCATGCATAGCTGCATACTTAATAGATAGCAACTCTGAATCACAGTGATAGACAATCACTCCTACTCTAAATGCCAAATGATTATATGGTATAAACCATTAAGTGCTTTGGGTGCTCAGAAGAAGACATATGTGTTTGAGATAGAGGGCACAGGCAAGATTCTTCTCAAGAAAAGAAGGAATTCAATAGATAGATTTAGAGAAATTACATGGAATGAGGAGGGGGAAATTTCAAACAGCAGGAAAAGCATAACATCACACACAGGTAAGTGCTAATACAAGGCCTGCTATTTGAACACAATGTAAGTATGTGTGCTAGTGCTTTAAATGTACAGACACATGGTTCCAATATAAAATAACAGAATAGGAAGTGACTTTTCCTTCCATATTCAAGGAACATGTATATTCTTTATGTTATAAAGAAATTCCTTTTAGGAAAAGTCATTAGAAACCAACTGAAATTGCCATGCCTGCTCTGAAACAAGATTTACAGAACACAAAACTACGTGTGAAATATGAAATGTTATAGAGATTTCACAAGAGTTTTGAGACTAAAGGACTATTCAAAATATGGCTTTGGTGGAAATGAAGGTTACCTGAGAATTAAGCAGTCTCCCTTGAGAACAGTAAAATCAGCTAGGAACCATACCTATTTGAGCTCAACATCATGTTGCTGGTATTTAAGCTTTGCCTGAATCATAGTAGGTAATCAAAAAAGGTTTTTTTGGATTAATTAACACATTTATTTTCTGAGGAATCAATGGAAAAGGATCTGTACTGTATAATGTTGAGCTAAGAAAACCTTTACTAATTTAAATCAAATCCTTTTGTAAACGGAACATGTGTGCAACCTGCCAGTCACCTTAATTAGAAACCAAACTACTGCTAACAGAAGGCTATCCTATGCTTCAAAATAGTAAATGAATGTTATGATAAAAACATTATTCTAAGAAACTACAGTGTGTGAACATGAGAACTATTGGGATTGGTTTCAAGTGTAGCACAGAAGGTGCTCTGTTTTTATTAAATTTGTGTATGAGCATTTAGACAGGGTTGGGTTGCTATCAAGCAAATTGAGGACAGAAAGGTGTAGAACATATTATTACTAAAGGAAGCTGTCTAGTTTCCCTTGCCCTAGAATTATTCTTCAACACAGTGTATTATTCCCTGTGTAATGATTAAATCATGTATGTTCAGTTTAAAATTTGAAATAAGCACCTCAAAAATATGATGTAAATGGAAACTCATAATTCCTTCACTCTGAAATACCACTATCTATAGCATGAGTGGATTTATATCCATCTAGCTATACAAACACAATTATATATTAAAAGTTTTTTTTTATATAGTGGTTATTTAAGAGTTAAGGGGTTATATATATTTATGTATAAATAAATTACCCAAGCCAGGAATGACAGTGAATTCACCAAATCCCAATATGCATTCCTCCCACATATCTCCGCCCCACAAAACTTGACAGCTTTGCCTGGTACACTCTGTGATTTCCAAATATTATTATCTCAGTCCTAGGATAGTCATCAATCACAATCTTCTTCATCTATTGGGATAACAAATTTAAGAAATATACACAGGAGCTGTACAGGAACTAAAATACAGTACTATCTTTATTTTCCAAAGTATAGGTTTCTTGGTAAAATTGATTTTGAAGACACAGCTTGATCCAGAAACCATGGGCCTCTTATTCATTTATTCAAAAAATGCTTGTAGAACTATACCAACAAATATTCTGAGCAGTGGGGATAGAGAAGTTAAATTCTTATGGAGCTTACACTCTAGTTGGGAAAAGACAGAATGAAGAAACAATAAACTATGTGGGATATCAAGGAAAGGTGTAAAGAGTGCTAGGAAGGAGACTGTCATTTTGAGCAGGGTAGTTTGCAAAGCCCTCACGAAGAGGGAGACATTTGAGCAGAGACCTGAAGGGTGCAATTATATCTTGAGAAATAGCATTGCAGGCAGAGGAAAGTATGAATGCCAAGGCCCCAAGATGACAGCATATCAGGCTTTCTACTTCTGTCTTCCTGAATTGAATTGCTTCACCTACTGCTGAAGAACCACAGCCTACAACAATGGAGCACAAAGGTGCATCACAACTGCCCCTCTAATCCAGCCCCTCCATCTTATTTCATGCTGGAGCACACCTCACAGAAACATGAGCAGAGAGAGAATATATTTTATCAGTTTATCAGTTCATTTTCATGCTGCTGATAAAGACATACTCAAGACTGAAAAATATACAAAAGGAAGAGGTTTAAGGTACTTACAGCTCCACATGGCTTGGAAGGCCTTAAAATCATGGTGGAAGACAAAGAGAAGCAAGTCATGTCTTCCATGGATGGCAGTAGGCCCCAAAAAAATGCTGTGCAGGGAAACTCCCTTTTTTAAAACCATCAGATCTCGTGAGACTAATTGACTATCATGAGAACAGCACAGGAAAGATGCATCCCCATAATTCAATCACCTCACACAGGGTTCCTCCCCATGACATGTGGAAATTGTGGGATTTACAATTCAAGATGAGATTTGGGTGGGCACACAGCCAAGCCATAACATTCCACTGCTGGCCTCTCCCAAATCTCGTGTTCTCACATTTCAAAACCAATCATGCCTTCCTAACAGTCTCCCAAAATCTTATTTCAGCATTAATTCAAAAGTCCACAGTTCAAAGTCTCATCTGAGACAAGGCAAGTCCCTTCCACCTATGAGCCTATAAAATCAAAATCAAGTTAGTTACTTCCTAAATACAAGGGGGATACAAGCATTGGCAAATACAGCCATTCCAAATGGGAGAAATTGGCCATAACAAAAGGGCTGCAGGCTCTATGTAAGTCCAAAATCCAGTGGGGCAATCAAATCTTAAAGCTCCAAAATGACTTCCTTTGACTCCATATCTCACATTCAGGTCATGCTGATACAACAGGTGGGTTCCCATGATCTTGGGCAGCTCTGCTCCTGTGGCTTTGCAGGGTATATCACCCATTCTGGCTGCTTTCACAGACTGGTGTTGAATGTCTGTGGCTTTTCCAGGTTTATGGTGCAAGCCGTCAGTGGATCTACCATTCTGGGGTCTGGAGGATGGTGGCCCTCTTCTCACAGCTCCACTAGGTGGTGCCCCAGTACAGACTCTGTGTGGGGGCTCCAACCCTACATTTATCTTTCACACTACCCTAGGAGAGGTTCTCCCTGAGGGACCTGCCCCTGCAGCAAACTTCTGCCTAGACATCCAGGTATTTCCATACATCTTCTGAAATCTAGATGGAGGTCCCCAAACCTCATTCTTGATTTTCATGCACCCACAGGCTCAGCACCACATAGAAGCTTCCAAGGCTTGGGGTTTGCACCCTCTGAAGCAACAGTCCAAGCTGTCCCTTGGTCCCTTTTAGCCATGGATAGAGCAGCTGGAATGCAGGGCACCAAGTCCCTAGGCTACACACAGCAGTGGGACCCTGGGCCTTGGCCACAAAACCATCTTTTCTTCATAGACCTCTGGGGCTATAAAGGGAGGAGCTGCCCTAAAGACCTCTGACGTGCCCTGGAGATATTTTCCACATTATCTTGGCAAATTACATTTGGCTCCTTATTACTTATGCAAATTTCTGCAGCAGGCTTGACTTTCTCCTCAGAAAATGGGATTTTCTTTTCTATCACTTTGTCAGGCTGCAAATTATCTGACTTTTATGCTCTGTTTCCCTTTTAAAACCGAGTGCCTTTAACAGCACCCAAGTCATCTCTTGAATGCTTTGCTACTTAGAAATTTCTTCCACCAGATAACCTAAATCATCTCTCTCAAGTTCAAAGTTCCACAAATCTCTAGGGCAGGGGCAAAATACTACCAGTCTCCTTGCTAAAGTATAACAAGAGTCACCTTCACTCCAGTTCCCAGCAAGTTTCTCATCTCCATCTGAGACCACCTCAGCCTAGATTTTATGGTCCACATTATTATCAGCATTTTGGTCAAAACCATCCAACAAGTCTTTAAGAAGTTCCAAGCTTTCCCATATTTTTCTGTCTTCTTCTGAGCCCTCCAAACTGTTCTAACCTCTGCCTGTTACCCAGTTCCAAAGTCGCTTCCACATTTTCAGAGCACCCCACCCCTGGTACCAATTTTCTGTATTAGTCTGTTTTCATGTTGCTGATAAAGGTACACCTGAAACTGGAAAATTTACAAAAGAGAAAGGTTTAATGGATTTACAGTTCCACGTAGTTGGGAAAGCCTCACAATCATGGCAGAAAGCAATGAGAAGCAAGTTACATCTTACATGGATGGTGGCAGGCAAAAAAAGAGCTTGTGAAGGGAAACCCCCACTTCTAAAACCCTCAGATCCTGTGAGACTCATACACTATCACGAGAACACCACAGGAAAGACCTGCTCCCATAATTCAATTGTCTCCCATGTGGTTCCTCCCATGATACATGGGAATTGTGGGAGTTACAGTTCATGATGAGATTTGGGTGGGGATACAGCCAAACCATATATATCAGTAATCTGAACATCAGAGAAAAAGCAGAGCCATGATTTGAGGCTATGCTAGAAAAATGTGATTTTCTCCAAAATCACCAAATAAAAGAGAATATCTGTATTTTTATGGGAATGAGGCAATAATACAAGAACACATAGGAACCAGAAGTGATCCTCCCAAGGAAAGAATTGAATATGATTTTCTGTATGTCCCTCTGAGTGTGGGGGATGAATAAAAGTGTTTCCTTCTTTTTAAAAAAGTTCATATTATATATATTCTCCAAATATTTTAAAGATAATTTTACTCTTACATCGTATATGTTTTCTCTGTAATAAGGTAATTACTTTTACTATCTTCTCTGTGACTATTTTTCAACCATTTGCGTTACTCAATGATACTGAATAAAAAATTTGAATACTGTAGTTCTCTATTTAAGGAATGAATTCTTGTCAAAATATCTGAGAGAGTCCTCAGTCACTCCCCATCTTTTTTATGAGAAGTTATTTTTCATTTCATTCAGTTCAACTGAAAATTGAGGGGCAAGGGATGTTGAGTACTGACTTGGAACTCATAAACTGTGGAGAGTCCAATGTGGACAAATTATGCCCTTAGACCAAGCCAGAAAGGAGCCAATATTCATGGCTGCATTTTCTTCTCCATTAGGAACCTGAATAAGTCAAAGAGAAAGCAGTTATAGATGGGATAGACAGAGATCACGTATATATTCATTTTGATAATTTTTTGGGGAAAAGCAATTGGCATTTCAGAATACCAATTATGTAGTTAACCTATACCTCTAGGGAAACTCACAATTTAGCATTTCAAAAGATTTGAACCATTATAAAGTCAATTTCTTGTACTAATCACCAGTCTTTGTACAGATAACTTCAGTATAATTCTGAACATCAAAGTCAGTAGATAGGAAATTGAACTTATTAGACTAATGTAATTAATTAAATCTAGTACTGAAAAAACATTTACTCTTGTAAAAGACACTCCAGGCTACCTCTTTATGTGCCATTCCAGTTCTAGTCCTTGAGATGAGATTTTTTAAAATAAATAAAATAATTCAAATAATTAAAAATTCTGTGGACAGCAATTTGTCAAATTAGAAATTAGTCTTGTTCATCTTGTTTTATAGAAGTGAATGATGTTATCTTCCAAAAATTATATTGAAAGTATTTTTTCTAACATCCTTGAGAAATAGCTGGCCAAGCACAATCTGACAGTACCTTTCTCTCCCTATTCTGCTCAGGGGCAGCCCAACTTGCATTTTGAGTGAACCCTGTTTAGTCCTTGAAGATCACAGGGCTCCCAAACATGTCTGAAGCTTCCATGCCAGAGAAAATGGGGCAGTCAATGCCAGCGGATGGCAGTATCCAATGCCACTACTTGCTGTGGCCCACAAGAGAACTCATGACTCAGAAGTCTGGCAGGAGGTCGACCTTCCTAGAGGCAACTGAGCAAACATTTTTAATTTCACAGCTACTAGAGTATCCCTGAATAGAATACTGGATGGATTCTCTTAGCACACTCAGATGAACCACCCCAACCTGCTCACAATGTATACCCTGCTGAACTAATTCTTGATTAGACAAAGCAATTGCTTATGGAAATATTAAAGCATGGATTCTGAGAAAAATGAGAAAATTAAATTATTTACTGTATTTGAGATATCCAGTTGTGTGCTACAGAATGACAGTCCTATCAATGACAGCCCATGTACACTACAGTGGTCTCATAAGATTATAATATTGTATTTTTACTACCCCTTTTCTATGTTTAGATACACACAAACTTAGCATTGTGTTATAACTGCTTGCAGTATTCAGTGCAGCAATGTGCAGTACAGGTTTGTATCTTAGGAGGACACTCATTCAAGGACACTTATCCCCCTTCCAAAAAATAGGTCTCAATGGAGGCACCTGAAAAGGATCTGAACAGACACCCTCCCTCATCTTCCAATAAGAAGGCCTCTGAATGGAGGCACTTAAGCTTGGAATGCAGGAATACCTATGAGCATGGTCACTGGGTTGGGGGAGGTGCTGAGAGGCTGAGTCCTCCAATGCAACTCCCTCCAGAGACAGCAATGCACTAATTATACATAAGCTTGAACTGTGCAGGGCAGCTTTCTTTCCATTAGCATGGCCAGGTAAAGCCTTTGTAATTTCTATGATCAGGTTTGAAAGATAAGATATAGAATTGTGGCCTAGAGACAAACTTCTCAGTTACAAATTAAAATTATTTTTGTTTTCACCTTTGCTTACATCTGTTATGCACGTACGTGTGCGTGTGTGTGTGCGTGTGTGTAATTAATTTTTCTCCATTGTGTTAAGTAGGGATCTACCATATGTTCTTAAATATAGGACACTAAGAGTATTATTTTAATTTCTATACTTCTAAGAAAGGAAAGAAAATGCTTCCAATTAAACTACGACTCTAGACTAACTGTAAGAGATAGACATTTCAGAAATGTTAAAATATGAAAAGAAGTGGTGTTACAATCAATGAAATGTAGTAACTTTACCTATTTTATTGCAAGTTGACACTCAATGGTCTTTCTATGACTAATTGAATACCTCACACTTTTCTCACTTACATGAAATTTTTCTAAACAAATTATACTTTCACATAAACATAGGTTTTCTGGACTCTCCGTTATGTTCTATTAGTCTTTCCATCAATTACTAGATGAATAACATCCTATCTCAATTTCCATCTTTTACTTTCACATCATTAGAATATCAACTTTTCTAACAGACATTTGAATTGTTTCAATTTTTTGTACTTATAGACAACGCAAATTTAAATTCATACAAGTTCATTTTTGTATTAAGGTTAAATTTCTGAAGGTGAAATTATCAAAGCATATAAAATTTAATTTTAATAGATATTGTCAAATTTTTCTCCAAAAATTAGATTATCTTAATGTTCCATCAACTGTGTATCGATATATTTGTTTCTCCATAACTTTATTAACACTAAATATAATAAAATGTAAAAATAATTTCTGCTAACCTGGTAGTTTTAAGCTAACATTTTATTGTGGCTTTATTTGCATCTTCCTAATCGTATGTGAGACTGAGAAGCTTTTCATATTCTATTGGTGAGTTATAATTCTTTTTTTAGATTCATTTTGCGTAATTTGTTATTCATTGCTAATTCTTCTCTTCCCCCAGCTGACCAACATTTTATTTATATGCAACTTTGTTTTCCCTTAGTAAGGAAACCTTTTTGGTCTTCTCCATTCTTCCACATATCACATTTGTTATTCTATCCTCCTTTTAAGATTCTGGTAGCTGATATCTTTCTTCCCTTAAAAATTTTAACCCCATTGACCCAGATGGAAAAATAAAACTTTTTTCTGTAAATGATTAATACCTTTCCTTTTGGCCAAGTTTGTCTCAACAATTACTGCCCAACATTCCTGAGCTAATTGCTCAACACCCACATTATAAATACACACAGCTGAAGGCTTGGCTGGTGACTTAACAATACAGCATGTCCACCAGGAAATAATTTTCTCTTTTCATATACTCCACCAAACGTTTCCAAAGCAGAACTTGTTAGCATGAATGCCAATCCACTATCCTTCCCGTTATAGCATTTGAGGTTGAATTCACATATCTTGGAGTTTTTTTGTGTTAGAATTCATCCTAATCACTTTTCATTTTTTTTTTCTAATCTTTTCCTCACATAACAACATTCATTTCATATCATTCATTTTAAAAATAGCCAGTAAAGCTAATGTAGCTGCCAAAACTGTATGGACTCCAGAAGCTGAACTCCTAGACCTAGACAATCCCTGAGAAAAAGAGGTGTAGGTCCATCCCCTATCATATCAAACTGCCACATGGCCATGTGTGTGTCACTGACCTAGGCTTCACACACAGTCAGCTGGAGGTCCATGATGATGGAATGGGGAAAGATTAGAGAATAGAAGAGGAAATGACTTGGTGAGCACTACCGAGGGACCAGCAGCATTACACAATGAGGTCTTGGAGTGCAAGGGATCACATGGGAGTTGTTCTTGTAAACATAATTTATGTAGAAAAATTTCATGTAAGTGAGAAAAGTGTGAGGTATTCAATTATCTTTACAAGTGGCCCCTAGAGCACTGCTATAGCTTTGAGGTAGTCCATGGCCTTCAGCTTCACCCCAAAGCAGTCACTGATGGCAAAGTCAAAATTACTATAGTACAGTAAGTGCATTAAAATTTGTCTTAAATTTCAGAGAACATCAGGTTCTTAATATCCTTCAACACTAACAGAACTTCAATCCAGAGAAGCTGAGCAGTCCGCTAATTATGTGGTGCCCTGTGGATTATGGCCACCCTGTATTTTATATTCCTGCTTATCTGGGAGTGCCTGGTTTTTACCCAGTTTCAGGCCATTGTCTAAACTGTTGAGTTTTACATCATTCTGTGGAAATATTCAAACAGAACAGACTCTTATATTGTATAAGATTTTCCTTTTAATTAAGTAAGCTATCTACCCGCCATAGTGCCTAAGATGAAGCCTATATAATGCTGCATTAAACTGTTTGATTTAAAGTGGATATATGTTCTCTGAAACCCAAAGGGAAACAAGAGCACTGGAGATTGAGAAATAATCGGAAATAAGAAATAGAAATATACAGATGGATACTCCAAAAAGGAAATATCTCAGAGTACTGAACAGAATGACACCTCTTACCTACCACATCATTCCAGCAGTCTACCAATATGCTGGAAGCATTATGGACCACCACAGAAGGAACCTGCTATTCCAGCAACCATCAGGGATGTACCAAGAAAGTTGACATAAAGTCTTCACAAGCAAACAAAAAACAGAAAACAGTCATGTTTACACTAAAAGAAAAAAACAAATCAACTAGCCCACCAACAAGAAGCAAAGCAACAAAGGGTGGGAGTAGGAGCTCCTCAAAAGCAATGAGAGCAGTCTCATGGGATTTGTCTCTACTTCTTACTCTGTTTTACACAAATGTTTGTTCTGATATAATTTCTCTTGTGTTCAACTCTCTCAATTACTTAAATTAAAGGGATGTAATTTTAGCTTTCTGGCATGTCCCTAAATCTCTGCCTTTTGTCTATATAAGAATTGAAAATTGCTGGGAATATAATTCTTGGATCAAACTTCTTTTCTCTAAAACTTTGTTTTCTTAGCCTACATGAGAAGCTTGATGCTGTTTTCATTCTCTTCCATCTGTAGGCTTATAAAGTTTTTTCTACTTCTGTCATTCAGAAAATTCCCTAGGTATATATTTCTAAATTAATCCTATTCTGAACTCAGTGAGCCTTTTCTACTTAAGAATTTAAATCTTTCTGTTATTGAAGTTTTCTTCTATTGTTTGGTCATTTCTTCTGGCTCAACTCTCTTTCTCTCTTTTTAGGAAGTCCTGGATCATTGCCATGTCTCATTTTTTCATCCATGTTTTCTATTATTTTTGCACTGACTTCCATTTGGTCTTCCAGAAAAATAATTTAGTTACATCAGTTTTGAGTTTCTTTATTGAAATTTTAAACTTAAACACCATTGATATAGTTTAGCTGTGTCCCCACCCAAATCTCATCTTGAATTGTAGCTCCCATAACTCCCAGGTGTTGTGGGAGGGACCCAGTGGGAGATAATTGAATCATGAGGGCTTTCTCACGGTAGTGAATAAGTTTCACAAGATCTGATGGTTTTATAAGAGAAAACCCCTTTCACTTGGTTCTTATTATCTCTTGTCTGCCATGTAAGACCGGCCTTTCACCTTCTGCCATGATTGTGAGGCCTCACCAGCAATGTGAAACTGCAAGTCCACTAAACCTCTTTTTCTTTATGAATTACCCAGGTTCAGGTATGTCTTTATCAGCAGTGTGAAAATGGACTAATACAGTAAATTGGTACCAGTAGAGTGGGGGCACTCTTGTAATTATACCAGAAAATGTGAAAACGGCTTTGGAACTGTAACAGACAGTGATTGGAACAGTTTAGAGGGTCAGAAGAAGACAGAACAGAATGTGGAAAAGTTTGGAACCTCCTACAGACTTGTTGAATGGCTTTAAATGAAATGCTGTTAATGATACGGACATTGAAATCCAGGGTGAGGTAGTCTCAGATGGAGATGAGAAACTTGTTGGGAATTGGAACAAAGGTAACTCTTTCTACGTTTTAGCAAAGAAATTGGTGGCATTTTGCCTCTGCCCTAGAGATTTGTGAAACTTTGAACTTCAGAGAGATGATGTAGGGTATCTAGTGGAAGAAATTTCTAAGTAGCAAAGCACTGAAAGGTGACTTGGGTTCTGTTAAAAAGCATTCAGTTTTAAAAGGGAAACAGACCATAACAGTTTAGAAAATTTGCAGCCCAACCAACAACGCAACAGAAAATAAAAACCCATTTGCAGAAGAGAAATTCAAGCCTGCTGCAGAAATTTGTATAAGTAAGGATAAAGAGCCAAATGTTAATTTGCTAAGACAATGGGAAAAATGTCTCCAGGACATGTCAGAAGTCTTAATGCCAGCCCCTCCCATCACAGGCCTAGAAGCCTAGGAGGAAAAACATGGTTTCATAGCTGGGGCCCAGGGCCCCCCTGCTGTGTGCAGCCTAGGGACTTGGTGCCCTGCATTCCGGCCACTCTAGTCATGGCTAAAATGGGCTGAGGTACAGCTGAGGCTGTGAGTTCAGAGGATGCAAGCCCTAAGCCTTGGCAGCTTCCACATAATGTTGAACCTGCAGGTGCACGAAAGTCAAGAATTAAAGTTTGGGAACCTCTGCCTAGATTTCAGAGGATGTATGGAAACGCCTGGATGTTCAGGCAGGAGTTTGCTGCAGGGGCAGGGTCCTCATGGAGAACCTCTGCTAGGGCAATGTGAAAGAGAAATGTGGGGTTGAAGCCTCCACAGAGAGTCCCTACTAGAGTACAGCCTAGTGATGCTGTGAGAAGAAGACCATCATCCCACAAACTCCAGAAAATGGTAGATTCACCAACTGATTGCACCATGCTGGAAAAGCTGCAGACACTCAACACCAGCCTGTGAAAGAAGCTAGCAGGGAGGCTATACTTCAAAGCCACAGAGGCAGAGCTTCCCAAGACCATGGAGACCCACTTGTTGCATCAGTGTGACCTGGATGTGAGACATGAAGTCAAAGGAGATCATTTTGAAGCTTTAATATTTGACCGCCCCCCAGGATTTCAGACATTCATGGGGCCTGTATCCTCTTTGTTTTGGCCAATTTCTCTCATTTGGAATGGCTGTATTTACCCAATACTTGTACCCTCATTGTATCTTGCAAGTAACTAATTTGTTTTTGATTTTACAGGCTCATAGGCAGAAGGCACTTGCCTTGCCTCAGATGGGACTTGACTTTTGAGTTAATGCTGAAATTAATTAAGATTTTGGGGGACTGTTAGGAAGGCATGATTGGTTTTGAAATGTGAAGACACGAGATTTGGGAGGGGCCAGGGGCAGAAAGATATGGTTTGGCTGTGTCCCCACCCAAATCTCATCTTGAATTTTAGCTCCCATAATTCTCACATGTTGTGGGAGAAAAACAGTGGGAGACAATTGAATCATGGGGATGGTTCCCCCAAATTGTTTTGATAGTAGTGAATAAGTCTCATGAGATCTGATGGTTTTATAAGGGAAAAACCCTTTCACTTGGTTCTTACTGTCTCTTGTCTGCCACCATGTAAGACATGCCTTTCACCTTCTGCCATGATTGTGAGAACTCCCCAGCCACGTGAAACGGTGAGTCCATTAAACCTCTTTTTCTTTATAAATTACCCAGTCTTAGGTATGTCTTTATCAGCACTATGAAAACAGACTAATAAAACCATGTTTTCCATTTTCCAAAACTCTATTCATTTTGTAGTTTTCTGATTGTTCCACTGTGGTATGAAATCATAATAATTTACATTACAATTCATTCAAGATTGTCTTCTGTTTTAAAACTAAACATTTTCTTAATAGGAATCACTGCTTCGATCACTTGACTTCATCTAAAATTAATGTGTTCTTATGAACTATTCTTTATCTTTGTATTCTTGTCTTTGGGTAATGGTTCCCTCAAACAATTCTAGTCATCACTTTAAATTCTCCAGGGAACCTGATCTGAAATCATTAAGAATACCGTATGTGTTTCTTGGCTATTAGGCAGACAGTGACTCTTTTGGCTCAACTGAGGCTAATTCTTGCTTAGACTTTCACTTCATATGTCTTTCTTGTAAAACTGGAGAGAGATAGACTTCTCCCAGCTGCACTGAAGAAGAGTGTATTCTAGCAGTCAACGTCTAATAATAAGTGGTTAGAAACATCCTTATTATTTTTACATAATTGCACATATAGGGCAGGACAAAGTCATTTGGAGACCCTAATCACTGAAGACATAACAATATGCCTGCTGTCTTCCTCCATACTATATGTAACTCATAATAAAAAATAATAACTAGGCAAGGGAGGATGAAGAGGAATGGCACAGAGGATGTTTAGGGCAGTGAAACTACTCTGCATGATACTATTATGGTGTATATATGTCCTTATACATTTGTCCAAACCCATTGTTCTGCTCCATTTGGGCTGCTACCACAAAATACCTAAATTTGGGTGGCTTACAAATTACAGAAATTTACATCTTACAGTTGTAGTGGCTGGGAAGTCCAAGATCATTGTTCTGCTCCATTTGGGCTGCTACCACAAAATACCTAAATTTGGGTGGCTTACAAATTACAGAAATTTACATCTTACAGTTGTAGTGGCTGGGAAGTCCAAGATCAAAGCATGAGCAGATCTGGTACCTGGTGAGAGATGGTTTCCTGCTTCATAGATGGTACCTTCTCACTGCATCCTCACATGGTAGAGGGTCAAATGAGCTCCCTTCAATCTCTTTTATAAGAGCAGTAATCCCAATAATTAGTAAGCTCTGAAAGCCCCACCTGTTAATACAATCACATTGGAGATTAGGTTTTGACATATAAATTTTAGGAAGACACAAACATTCAGACTATCGCACCTATAGAATACACAGCACCAAGAATGAATCCTAATACAAACTATTGACTGGGTGATAATGATGTGTCAATGTAGGTTCATCAACTGTAACAAATGCACCACTCTGTTGGGGGATGTAGATAATAGGGGAAGCTATGTAGGGGTAGCAGGTAGATGAGAAGTCTCTGTACCTTCTACCATGACTCAGTACTTTTCTAGCCATTCTCCCCTCCTTCCCCTAGGACTCAAGGTCTGTAAAATGTCAGGAGCCTAAGTTCAGGGTTCCCATTACAATGAGACAATTTCTTCCACCTGTACTGCTAGTTTTCTGACTTACCCTCACCTGGAGCCATTCCGTGGGGAGAAACAAAATGCTGAGGGAGCCAGAACTCTTCTCTTTTTGGCTCTTGCTTATATACTATTGCAGTAAGTGAGTAAAGATGTGTTGCTTTTAGTTTGGCTCATTATCCTAAGTGACCACCTGGATACCTCATAGCTCATGACAATAATTACATTAGTGAAAACACCATAAAGAAAAATATTTTTATAAGCTTAATTACATACCAACTAAAATAGTATGTTAAGAACCCCTACAAAAAGATAAAATCCACAAAACGGACAAGGAGAAACTATTTGCACAATATATAAAAGAAAAGGCAAAGCCAGCGTATATAAAATGTCTCCACAAATTAATAAGAAAAGAAAAATTCACAGAAAAAAATAAAAACAGATGACACAACTAATACAAACTCACATATAATAAGGGAAATAGGGATAGAAATAAAATATACTCATCAAAGTGGTAAAATCTGATTTAAAATATTAATAATACTGAATAGACTATGGCAAAACAACCTTCCCCATATACTCTTGGAGTATATGTTGGTGTAAATATACTCTGGTCCCAAAATTATACTTATAGGTCTACATTTTACAGAAATATTTTCCCAATTGCACCAAAGCATAAGCGTAAAGTTATTCCACTCAGAATTGCCTCTAATATTGACAAAATAAGAACAAGCTATATATTAGGTATATTTTAACTAAATTCAAAACATCTATATTATGATTTGTCAAGCATCCATTAAAAATTATGGGTTTAGATTTCTGAGTTGAAATGGAGGAATAAAATAAGAGTTCCCTTTTTAATCTTAAATATATGAATAAATAGGTAAAACACAGAAACAAGGAAGAAAGAAAACATTTATAAATATCCAAAGCTAATTTTCTCCTGCATTAAATTAAGGAATAAGGGCAGGAAAGATAAGTAAGAAGGCAGAAGATAAAATAGAAAAGCAACACCTCTGGATCTTGCAGTTTAATAAAGATATGACTGAAATGTACTGGTTTTATCTATTCTCTCACTTTTATAAAAAAAAAATCCAAAGGTTACAGAATCAAGATCAAGAAAACTTATCTGTCATACCAATTAGTATAAAAGGGATTAATTAGTCTATTAAAACAAACAGATTAAATTTGAAAGTAAAACCAACTGTATCCTGTGTTTAGGGGAGAAAATTAAAGCAAGTGACTCACAAGAGTTGGAAGTAAGAGTGAGCAATTATATAACAAGTAAATGCAATTAAAAATAGAAAAATTGACATATTAATATTAACCAATGGGGAAATTGAAGCAAAAACTTTAAATGAGTCAAGTGACAACTTTATTAATAATACATTGCAAAATTCACAAAGAAGACAATATTTATTCATCTGATTATATAAAATCTGAATGTATAAAACAAATATTTCAGGAAATGTAACATAAAATAGACAGCATATTAATAACAAAAAATTTTAACTTTCTCAGTCTCTAAATAATCAGGTAAAAATTTTTAAAAGGGCAAAGAGGAAGTATAAATAACAAAAATGTAGATCAGAAACATATATTATTCTATACACTCTGAAAGCCATGAACACACTTTTAAGTGCTTACATATTTCGAAGTTTGACTTTATATTATTCCAAAAATTATCAATATATTATAAAAAGATAAAATCATGAGACAAAATTATCTTATTACAAGTTTATAAAAATACAAAAGAATAACAAAAAGAAAATGCCAAAACATTAGTTATTTGAAAATTATTTTTAATTTTGCTTCAGAAAGAAAATGGAAATAGCTAATCACCTAAAAAACAGAAAGTATTTTTGTAAATAATAAAGAAAAATCTATGACTTTATATGTTGATTTTGTAGAAAATAAAGCCACTGTGTTAATTAATTATCCAACACAAAAAACTAGAGTCAAACAAAACAAACCCAAAGAAATAAAAAATAAAGATAAAACAGAAAATAATACATTTGGGAAAAAAATGGAAAACTAATACATTACCTCCAGGGGTATTTCCTCTAGAAAAGCAAACAAGCAGTAAAGCAATTAAGCCTATATTTAACCTAATTGTGAAAAAAGAGAGAAGATATAAACACACACAAAGATATACATATGAGGAAATCATTGCAGATGGAGAAGAAATTAAAATAATAACAAACCTTGCTGAAATCAATGCAATTAAATTTGGTAATCTGGAAAAAAATAGATAATATACTAGGAAAATAATTTCTGAAATTGATCACTAAAAAAAGAAAGATACAAAAAAATTGTGTAAATTTTTTGAATGAGATAAATAACAGAGCTGCTCTGTAGATATAATAGGAGACAGACAGGTGTGTAGGTGAAGTCCATCATAACTTTGATGGAACAAATATCTCCAACTATCTAAAATGCTCTGGAGCATATGAGAAAAGGGAAGATTCCAAATTCTGTCTATGAATTAAATATAACATATATCACACAACTGTACAAAAACAATATATTAGTCCATTCTCACACTGCTGTAAAGAAATACCTGAAACTGGATAATTTATAAAGAGTTTTAGTTGGTTCATGGTTCTGCAGGCTATACAGAAAGCATGACTGGGGAGGCCTCAGGAAACTTACAATCATGGCACAAACTGAAGAGGAAGCAGGCACGTCTAACTTGGCAGGAACAGGAGAAAAAGATGCTACATACTTTTAAACAATCAGATCTTGTGAAAACAAACTCACTATCACAGAAACAGCACGGTGAAATCCACCCCCATGATCCAGTCACCTCCCACTAGGCACCTCCTCCAACACTGGGGATGAATATTCAGACATGAGATTTGGGCAGACACACAGATCCAAACCATATCAAAACAGAAAAAGAAAGCCAGGAGGGATACCCAACCAATCACATATAATAATATCAATGCAAAATATTGGTCTACAGAGTTAACTAGAATATTTTCTAGAAATGAAAAGTTGTTTCAGTATTACAAACTCTCTTAATATTATCCATTGTATCAATAGCGTGGCAGGTTGTGTAGACTCTCTCTCAATAGCCATTTAAGCCCCTTTGGGGTATGCTTTCCTCATACTGCAGAGGCTGAAACTCTGAAATCTGCATTTCTGAGTCACACTTGCATCTGGGAAGCTGGGTGTTATTTAGGTTCCGCCAATCAGGCAGGCAAATCAGACTTTAAGGCTTGAAGTTGAAACTGAGTTAAGAGAAAGAGAGGCAGGGAGTGAGGATCTCCTTTGTGGTAAGAATTCAGGTGCAGCCCTTTGGAACCAAAGTCGAGCTCCCTGATTCAGCAACTTCAGTAACAATGGCAGCTGCTTTCTAGATGAGGGCAGTGAGTATGACATGAAAAGAAGCTCAACCTGGAGCCAGTTACCACAGCTCTTAAAAAGATTTAGAAATCCATAAAATATCTTTTAAGAAATCTTTTTCTGCCTAAACTAGCTGGAGAGATATTTGTTGCCTAACATTTATAAACAGGTCAAAGAAAAAAGAACATATGACCAGCCACCTTGATGTCAAAAAGATTATTATAAAATTCAATTACTTTCTTATTAGAATTTGTAAACAAAATTGTAATATAGGCAGATACTTTCTTAATGTAATAAAATATGTTTTTAAAACAAGTTGATATTACGCTTGCTGGATGAACACAAAGTATTACCACTAAAGTACAAAGTTGCACAAAGTTGCGCATCCTCACCAGTATTTTTAAAGGTATTTTTGCTGGCAGTACCAACCAACATAATTGGAGAAGTGAACGGAAAAAGAAGTATAATAATTGAAGAGAGGAACAATTTTTTATTATGTTTATGACTAGAAAATTCAAGAGAATCAACTAAAATTACTTGAAAAAATAGGTTATATAATGGTTAAATGAATATACATAAGTCGAGCTTTTCTGTTTACAAATAATCACACAGAAAAAAATGAGAAGTAATCTTATTTATAATACACCAAAGACAAAAAAGCCAAAACAAAACGGAACTTTAATGTAATAAGCAATTGTCATTCTCATACAAAGATAACTTTACAGCTCCAAGAAACATAAAAGAAGACTTAATTTCTTACTATATATGAACACAGTATTTTAAAGACATCTAAAATATGAATCTACACATTTTATATGGTTCCAATGAAAATAACATGAGTATTCAATATCCATTTATTGAAATTAGATTAACTGATTTAAAAATTTAAAATGCAAAGCATGCAAGAAAAGCCATAAAAATTCTAAAATGTTAGAAATGAGATAATTTATGACTATAGCTACCAGCTATTAAGACAAACTTGGCAGCTATAGTCATTAAAATAATATGTTATGGTGTCATGATTAGATGGAGAGTTTTCAGAAATAATCTTAATTAAATGTCAGCAATTAGTATATGACCAAAATGGCATAGCAAAATAGGAAGAAAAGATGTTTTTTGTTTTTAATAATTTTAGATAGATGAAAGATTTAAATGTTTAAAAATAACTTCAAAAGTGCTAGAACAAAAAAGAGGGAAAACTTGCATCCAATATTGCAGTAAGAAATTCATCTCAAGATGACAAAATACACAAAAGCCATAAAGAAAATTACTGATAATTTTAAAATAAATAAAATTTTTATATGGTCATAATATGCTAACAATATTATAAACTAAGTACAAAGGGAAATAGAAAAATGAGAAAATATAAAATTACAACACATTAGTCAAATTACTTATTTACATTTTTTCATAAAAGCTTTAAGATATAATGCACATGCCACACTCTTCCTGATTTAAAATGCATAGTGCAATGGCAGCCAATATATTCACAATCAATTTTAGAATATTTTCATCATTCTAAGAGAAGTTCTGTATTCATTAGCAGTATTCCCATTTCACCCCAGCACTGTGCTCTCAGCCTGAGGCAACCTACATTCTGTCTCCATAGATTTGCCTATATGTTGTCTTTTGTGATTGGCTTCTTTCACTTAGCATAATGTTTTTCAGGTTCATTTATGTCGTATTGTACCATGTATCAGTATTTCATTTCTTTTTAGTGATTAATAATATTCTATTGTACATATATTTATCCATTATCAGTTAATGAACACTTAGATTGTTTTCACTTGTGACTATTATGAATAATACTGCTAAGAACACATGTATGTACAAGTTTTTATGTGGACATGTTTTTATTTATCTTGGGTATATAACTAGAAGCAAATCACTGGGTCATATGGAAACTATTTTTAAATAATTGAGGAACTAACAGACTGTTTTCCAAAGTGCCTTCACCATTTTATATTTCCAATCAAGGTGCAGGAGGGTTTGAAGTTCTTCATATATTTGAAAACAGTTGTTATTATTTTACTCACATTGCATATAGATAATATGTTATATGTATATATGTATGGCCATTAGATGGTGAGTATGAAGTGTTAGCTCACTGTGGTTTTTATTTGCATTTCTCTAACAGCTAATGATTATGAGAATTTTTCGTGTGTTTATTATCCATTTGTATATCTTCTTTGAAGAAATATCTATTCAGATGTCTGCCCACTTTAAATTCTGTTTTCTTTTTGCATTGAGTTGCAAGAATTTTTCAAACTTTCTGATTACTAGTCCTTTAACAGATATATGATTTGCAAATATTTTCACACATTCTCTGTGTTGTCTTTTAACTTTCTTGAAAGCATCCTTTGAATCTGGTCTTCTAGTCTTTCCTTTTCCAGCTTAGAATTAATACCCTACTAGGACTTGGGCTGAGAGCAATCAGAGTACAGTATTTTGGGCTTGCCATGCCTGGAATAGAGCCTCTAGTCTATGCATGGGGAACAAATGGAAGAAGGGAGCACCTAACCTCTTGGCCCCACTTGTCAGAATTTTGCCAGCAATTGAGAAATGCTGGTGATCTGCTTCCCCGGGTGAGATACTGCATCACTAGATCAGGAGCTGAAGGCACATGAGGCTCCCCTTTTTGGCCACACCACCAGGCCAGGAATTCCATTATGCAAAGAGCTGGGAAGTGGAGGCTGGAAGGGAATGAGTGGGTCATGGCTCAAGGGTCACAGACTCTCATTCTTTACAAATATTTGATAGGATTTTTTCCAAGTAAATGTTTCTACATCTGCTATTTGTGCCTATATTTCCAGAGACTTTGTTTTCTTTTTATCAAGTATGATTTAATTGGTTTATTTTTTATCAATTATTATTGTTTTACTGGGGACAGGTCCACAGGATTCCTAATACAACTGTTCAGGAAATGGAGCTGTGCCAAAAGTTCCATTTACAAAAAGAATTTTATGTTCATTTGTATGTATTTATTATTTAATAAATAGACAGGCTCTCACTGTGTAACACAGGCTGGTCTCAATCTCCTGGGCTCTAGTGATCCACCAGCCTGTCTCCCAAAGCATTGGGATTACAGGCATGAGTCACCACACTGAGCCTAAAAAGAATTTTAGGGAAAAAAAAGTAGCAACATTTATTTATTTATTTATTTATTTATTTATTTATTTATTTATATTTATTTATTTTTTGGGATGGAGTCTTGCTCTGTTGCCCAGGCTGGAGTGTAGTGGCACATTCTCGGCTCACTGCAACCTCTGCCTCGGGGGTTCAAGCAATTCTCCTGCCTCAGCCTCCTGAGTAGCTGGAACTACATGTGTGTGCCACCACGCTGGGCTAATTTTTTTGTATTTTGTTTAGTAGAAACAGGGTTTCACCGTGTTAGCCAGGATGGTCTCGATTTCCTGACCTCATGATCCACCTGCCTTAGTCTCCCAAAGCGCTGGGATTACAGGAGTGAACCACCTGCCCAGCCGCAACATTTTTTTTAATATGGCCATTCTACCTGTTATATCTGAATCACAGAATGTTAGAAAGAACTTTCTGAAATCATTAATTACAATTCTTCATTTTACAAATAGAGAAGTTATCTGTTCCTTTTGAATAGGTAAAAAGATTTTGCTAAGCATTGCAACTCAGTGCCGGAGCCAGTACGGGCTACTGTGCCATGTGACTTATGTTTTTAATGTCAGCTTGGGAAAGAAGTCTTTATATAACAAGTGCCCTAACTAATCCCAGGCAAAAGTGACAAACATTATCACTGCTTTATTGCTTTGTGTTTCATACCTTCATCATGTGCAGCAAGATTCTGTTTTCTTCACATATAATGTTATGTGTTACGATGAGAGCAAAGTGAGGTGTTCAGGATAAGAATGAAAATGGGTAGGAGAGGGGATGGGCCATTGTTGCTGTATTAGCAGCACAAGCATCTTCATCGGCAACATATCTGATATTTTTCAAAATTTTGTTTTTGAGAGACAATGTGGTAAGCCCTTCCTACTAAGAACATAAAGGAAATGATCTTAAAAATAAATTTTAGTTATCTGAAATATTTGCTCTCATTACTTTTTCTGTCACCCAAATTAATTTTGTGTTTTCAACATGTTTTGTGTACTGAAAATCTTTTTGGATCCACAAAAGAAATCTTGGGTTTGACTAATAGTGTAAGAATAACTTTAAAAGTACTGGCAAGATTGATATGCTAGGGATTTAAATACACCTATCACTGAATGTTAATTATTACAGGTAGCAGTGTCACCCATGGAAATTAAATTGCTAGCTATAGATAAATATACTAAAAAACATTCACAAGATTTCCAACTATTTTACCAACCCAGTTTTAACAGTCTCACATCTACCCTCTCCCACTACTGTCCATGGGCTAAAAGAACACAGGCATATGACTGCAGGTGAAAAAAACCACAAAACCTTACCATTCTCTAATTCTCTGCCTTTCTCAGCCAGATAAAATGCCCAGTTGGCTGACTTTGAGGTCAAATTGAAAACCTATTTATATAAAATATCTCTTTTTGCTAGAAGTTTTAATATGTTATTTTTTTCAGTTTTGAGTTGCTGCTAAGTCTTGATTTACTTGATTCTTGATATAGTTTTTGAAAAGACATAATCAAAAATCCACTAAAATGTCACATTAAAGAGGTAGGATGGGATAAGATAAAATAACAATAAAATGTATCTAAAGAAAATGCATTATTTGAAAGAAGGAAGACAGAAAATTGGAAATAAAAAAGGATATAAATATAAAAAGGGATAAAATGAGTAAGAGCAAAGTGGACAATAGGTATGATAAAAACTAAGAATGAGAAAAATAAATTTAAAAATAAAATAAATAATAAGCGAATAAAATATTGGGAAAGATTTAAACCTTATAATTATACGGTTTTAACTGCTAATTTCATATTTCCCTGTACAATTATTTCTACTCTCATTAGCCATCATTGTTGATTTTTTTTGTTTGTTTGTTTTAGGTTGGAACACAAAGACTTGCAGGATTGAATAATACCTCACACCTTTTGGATAAGTTCATGTTATCATTTCAAACTTCAAAATAATATCCATTCACATTCACTACTAGTCAAGCAAAGCTTTTACAGGAAAAGTATGCAGTTAATTTCGTGTTAACTCAGATGTTAAAACACATAAGAAGGAAGTTTCTTAAATATTCTGATCACATTAACTGCCTATTTCTCCCACCACCAATTCTGAATCACGCCAACGCATGGATCTGTTATTGAATCAAAGGAACATCTTTAAGAGGTAAAGGGTAAATATTAATAAAAGCTGGATAGAAGCCTTAGACACTCAGCTGTAAATAAAATATAGGACACTTGGAGCATGATCTTTCTGAAGTTTCTTTTGGCTTCTAAAAGAATTCTCCTACAGGATTTTCAAGAATAACTGTGCCATTGCTGTGTCTTCTAGATTAAGAGATCTCTGGTTACGTGAGTTGCCACTGAACTATTCCCAAAGGCTGTCCTGTCGACAGGTCAGCATAATGTGGTTACTGGGTTTTCCTGCCTCGACAGTTTGGGAGACACAAATTAGAAAGCAAGGAACAACAGTTCAAAGCAAACACACTTGCTCATGAATAAGGGATGGCTGATCATCAATAAGGAGAGAATACTCTCCCGGAACATAAAAATGGCTAAAGATTTTGTTTAAGTATAGAACCCTGGAAGCAGTGAAACATAGGTAATGATAGATAGATGATAGATAGGTAGATAAACAGATAGATAGATAGATAGATAGATAGATAGATAGATAGATAGATAGATAGATAGAAACATACATACATACATAGACAGACAACAATTACCTTTGGAAAAGTCTCTGTACCACACACAGTATATTAAAGAAGCTGTTTCATAAAGTTCATCCATGGAGCAACTGGCTTATCAACCTTATCAACTCTAAACCCTGCTGTGTCATCTCCTGCACTATTACCTATAGCTTTAATACTTTCCAAATTCTAAACTAGAAGGTTTGGTTTGGTTCATCCTAAACTTGCATAATGGGGGCTTGAGAAGTCAACCTAGCTTTCTCTCTCCATTCTCACCTTTCACTGGGGATTTATGTTCCTCAATGGTGACTGGCCTGGCCGTGTGTTCAGTGCACTAGATGACTGAGATCTGCCTCATTCTTCAGTTTTCCCTGGTGTTTGATTCTTTCTGGTGGCTCAGTCCCTACTCTTTCTAGTCAGAACTACCTGGTGCCACGTTCTTCTCTACCTGGATTTCAGACTCCTCGGTCTGTCATTGCAGGCTGCTCACTATGGCTCATCACTGACCCTCACAGGCCCTGTGCCCCCTCTTCCCTCTCTGCCTGCTGACAGCCACACTCATTCTTCTGCCAGGGCTCTGACTGACCTCAGACCTCTTGTTGTCTCATCCTGCCTCTGCCCAAGCCAGGATGATAATACTCTGAGACCACTGGAAAGAGCTCAAGGTCAATCAATTTGCTCAGTTTTAGAAGATAAAGATGATAGAAAACATTTACATAAACTGTCATTAATAAATATTACAGAAAACATGAGGTCAATGAATTTCCAGATGTCTGTAAAAGCAGCTCATGTGTAAACCCTCATTTTTGAAACAGCAGATACAAGTAAATGCACATATTTGTCATTTTTCCATTTGGCACAAATGTACTTAAGATGAGCACTGTAAGATAAAGTCAGTGCTAGTTGCTGGGGGACATAAATGTCAATCTAGCCCAATCTCTTCTCAGGGTCTGTGGGAGGAGAGTTGTTTCTGCTTATGGAAATGGAAAGAATATTACCAGAAGCAAAAGCCTCAGTGTGCACATTAGAAAAATAATATGTCTTGCATTCAACTCTACATTGATGTGAAATATGGAGAGGTTAAACCTCTAAGTAAGATAGACCAGATCCTTTTCCACATTGAGTACTTTTGCTCTTCAGTGTGGGTTTAAAGACAAGGTCTTTCAGGTGAAGGCTGGTAAACATTCAGATCATCCTGCCACTTTTGGCTATGCCCTTAGGCTGTACCAAAGTTTAAAGGATTTGTCAAAACCTCATTGGCAGCTGCACGCCTGTGACTGCCTAAATACGTCTGTGCTCTGCATAGCAGCCTAATGCAAGTTCCAAGCACCTTTATATTAATAGAGCCATTTGCCTTGTCAAGAAAGCAGCAGCAGGCAAAAGACCCCGTGATCCTGTTCTTTTTGCACGTCTCTTCATTTTACTGTGCAAAATAGCACACTTCAGTCCCCAGTGCTCATGTTTTATGATAACATATTGAGAGGAAAATTTATTACAAAGCCACTCATAGGCAGATTATACGAAAATTTCCCCCATATTTTGAAGAAAGTGCATCAAAGAAGAGGTTGTTTTCTATATTGATTTTCTTTATTTTATTGCTACATTCTCATGATTGGAGGGCCACCAACAAATCTCTCTTTTGTTCAGAGGTAGCATTCTGCCTGAGAAAATGGAGGTGTCAGATCCACATCACATAACCAAAGCAACTCATTGATCAAAAATATTCTGACAGGAAAATAAAGTGAACTATTTTGTGCTATTAATCACAGAACAAAAATATACATAAAACCAGGGTCCATCGTCAGTAATTCTTGTATTGACCTAAAAGAGAAAAACAAGTGAATTAAATAACTCAAACTTATCACATTAAATGCAGTAATATAGCAAATAGTATCCATGTCTCATAAGTAAATTTTGGTAAATTTGCAAGCACTATTTTCAGCTGCTTCTCAAGTATATTAATTTTCTATATTTTTAACACACTTTCTGGTGTGCTATGACACAATAATAAGATGCTTAAACATCAGATAGATACAGAGCATGGAATAACACCAAATTGCTATGTCTTCTACAGTGAGACATACAGTCATCAATCAATTGACTGGTTGATTAACAAGTTGATAGATTTGGTATGTACCTGATGCCAGGCACTGAACCACTTATACCATGACCCAACAGGAATAGTGCTACCAGCTAGGCAGAATTTTGCCTCTATTAGAAGCAGGATTTCTGTGCCCATGGCTGCTTGACATGTCTATCATCACCAGGTAGATTTTTAATTCTATCCAGGTTGTGTAAATCCTATGAAGATGAACATCAATTCCATCAAGCAAAGGAGCTATTTTAGCTGGAAGATAACATATATTCATTGACCCAGCATGAGTAGTAGATTTTTTTCTAGTTTGCATTATGACTTATGCATTAAAAATGATTGACATTCATGGTCTTAAATTAAAATGAATTAATATTCACAAAATTGTCTCATAGACTCTAAAGCTTTGCAGATTACAAACATTTGTATCTTCTTAATGGTGGTTTTTACAGGAAAGAAAATATAAAATAAATTGACTATATCTGCATAGTCATTATTGACAGCCATTCCATCATTGCATTAGCAACAGTCAGTTATATAAATAAAAATAACAAGCTTATGGAGAAGAAGACCTACTAGCTGTCGTACATCTGTGAAGCTGCACAGATTTATCTCCAGGAGGCTGTGGAGTAACCTTGGAAGACAGGTATTAATGGCAGAGCCATCTGGCGATTAAGAAATAAGAAATACACTTTTATTTTTCTTGTTTATTTTAGTTAGGAAAAACTTTGATTTAATTTGATTGTCTGGATATTCAAACCTTTGGTGAAGCAGTTTAGCTGATGTTTTCACTAATATAATTTATAATCTGCCATCTACATATTTATTTAGATATGTTTATTCAAAAAATATACATAATGGTTGCTTTATGTATAGCTTTTTAAATACATGAAGTTTATTGTGCTGTAGACTTCATTCTATTTCCATCTGTTTACTCCAAACAACACTACAATAAACATTCTTACCTTTCTCAGTGTATATCTTCAAGAGTTTGGGGGCTTTGTTTAAAATAAAGATACAACTGCAGTGTATATACCTATAGAACCTCACTAACATACTGCTAAGTTACTCTTCTGAATTTCTTAACTAGTTGTTATGTCACCAGCAATGAATGAGGGTCTCTCTTGCCAATATTCTTGTCAGTACTTGATATTATTCAATTTTACAATTTTTGTCAATCTGGTTGTGAAAATTGGTATCTACTGCTGCTGTTGTACATTATATCTTATTTTTTTTAATTTACTCTGTTGCTCTTTTTCTTCTTGAAATGAACATTTAATTTATTTTTCAATCATTTTTGATACCAAAAAAAGTATGAAATCTATCAACTTTTTATAAATGCTGCATTAACTCTATTTCACACATTTTGACATACCAAGTTTTTGTGAGGAGGAAGGCATCCATCACTTCAAGCATTTATCCTTTCGTTGTGTTACAAACATCCAATTATACTCTTATAGTTGTTTTTAAATGTACAATAAATTGTTGAGAGTAGTCACCCTGTTATGCTTTCAAACACTAGAATTTCTTCATTCCATTTTTACTTTTGTACCCATTAATCATCCCACTTCCTCCTACCTTTACAACCCTTCCCAGCCTCTGGTAACCACCCTTCCACTCTATATCTCCATAAGTTCAATTGTTTTAATTTTTGGCTCCTGTAATTAAATGAGAACATGCAAAGTTTGTCTTCCTGTGCCTGGCTTATTTCTTTTAGGATAATACCCTCCAGTTCCATCCATGTTGTTGCAAATGACAGGATCTCCTTCTTTCTTTTGGTTGAATAGTATTCCACTGTATATATGTACCACATTTACATTATCAATTCAAATCTTGGCTATTGTGAATACTGCTGCAATAAACATGGTATTGCAGATATCTCTTTGATATCTGATTTTCTTTCTTTTTCTTTTCTTTTTTTTTTTTTGAGACGGAGTCTCACTCTGTCGCCCAGGCTGGAGTGCAGTGGTGCGATCTCAGCTCACTGCAAGCTCCGCCTCCCGGGTTTACGCCATTCTCCTGCCTCAGCCTCCCGAGTAGCTGGGACTACAGGCGCCTGCCACCTCGCCCGGCTAGTTTTTTGTATTTTTTAGTGGAGACGGGGTTTCACCGAGTTAGTCAGGATGGTCTCGATCTCCTGACCTCGTGATCCGCCTGTCTCGGCCTCCCAAAGTGCTGGGATTACAGGCTTGAGCTACCGTGCCCGGCCCTGATTTTCTTTGAGTATATGTAGCAGTGGGATTATTGGCTCATATGGTAGCTCTATTGTTAGTTTTTTGATGAGCCTCCAAAGAATTCTCCATAGTGGTTGTGCTAATTTATGTTCCCTTCAACAGTGTATGAGCATTCTCTTTTCTCCACATCTTTGCCAGGATTCATTATTGCCTACCGTTTGGATGAAAGTCATTTTAACTGGGGTGAGATGACATCTCATTGTAGTTTTGATTTGCATTTCTCTGATGATCAATTATGTTGAGCACCTTTTCATATGCCTGTTTGCCATTCGTATTGACATACTAAGTTTTTATAGCTATCCATTTGTTACCCATACTGGTTAGGGAATCTCTAGCCTATATGAGAGTAATCTTAGAAATTATGGGGGCTTTTGGGAGAACCAGTACATTATCAATATTTGAGACTATTCTATGTGTGTTTTAAATGAATATGAAGTCCGAATTTGTTGTAAAGATATGTTTGTATGTAGGTGTATATGTTCTCAGAAATTTACTGATCTTGCTATTCAATTTTCTGTACTTCTACATATATTAAATTTGTTTAATCTATTAACCTCTGAGTGAAGTCTCTAAAAATTTCCAACTCATATTTGTAACATACCCTTTCTAAAATGAGAATCAGCATGGTTAGTTGCATCACAGCTAGAGAGCAGCACGAAGAGCAGAACGTCCAGAATTCAAAAGATAAACTTATACTTGATAATATTTTTCATATTCATGTAATTTCTTCCTGAATATTTTAAAATATTGCTTATGAAATATATTTAAGGATCTCTTTAACTGTCCCTTTGGGAAGATGGGGAGATGGCTATTGCTAGCTATGCTGTTTCGACTATCATTATTTAATAAATGAATTGTAAATGTATTATTTAATTAAGAAGCACTCTCTGTGCAGACTCAGTTACTAAAAAATAAAGTAATACCTTTATTTTTAAAACATTACTGATATGGTTTAATAAGAAAGAGCTTAAAAATAGATTATACATTAAAGTATGTCTTTATATTCATTTCTTCTTTGCATTTTTTGACCAATTCCCTATAAATTGTGGCCACTTCATGGTAAAGAAACCTTAATTAAAATACCAAGTGCAAAGGAAGGACAGGATTTGGATGACATATGTGAATGCAAATGAAAAGTACTCTATTGGGAAAGTGAGACTTCATTGAAGGTGACATACTTATGGAAAAAAAGATGTGCTGAGCAAGCACCTTGGCTGAACAAGCAATTTGGGGCAGTGCCATAAGCTGCAGGCATTTTAGTAAAAAATACATTAAAAACATAATTGGGAAAGGCTTGGGTAATCGGACCCCAAACAGCATCAATCTTTAGAACTACAAAGCTTGAGGAAAACAAAATGTCAATCAATAAGAAATGGTGATAATGCAAAATCCACAGAGGTGCACCTTGTTTTAACATTTGGGTAAATAACATTATAAAAGTCTCCTTTTAAGTTAAATGTATACAGACATAGATTTATCCATTTCACATTTAGATAGAGGTTTATGTGTTCCTTCAAGTGTGTGTATACAAGAGAAACAGATATGTTACTACAATCTGAACTGTCTTAAGTACAAATTGGTGTTCTGTAGCACTCGGATTTTGTAAGAGATTCTAGTGGAATCTCAGTCTTTTCTGCAACAGAAATAAGAATGTGGAGGGAAAAAAAGAGAACAGTCCAAGAAGCCTTCTAGAAGAAAAATTTCTATATTCATTAGATTTTTTTCTCCAGACTAATTAAATCTTGTTATATCGAAGCCAAAACAAAAAAGAAATCATTATTGTTTTCAAAGGTAAGATGGAACATATGTGAATGCAAACAAACAAACAAACAAAAAAACAGTGATAGGGTGAAGATTCGAAAAAAGAAGAGTTTTTCCATTCGGTTTCCTTAAATGATACCTAGTTTAGAGGTAAATACTCACAATTTCTCTCTATTTTGGAAAATGATCAAGTCATAAATGTAATTTACATAACCATAGGCCTTGTCAAACACAGACCACTTGAGAAAATCGAGGCTTTTCTATAATTTCTGGCTGACAGTTTAGCCTCTTTGTATTTCCTTTCTCAGACATTGGTAGATTTGAACAGCGCTTATAATAAAAGGCAAATTCCAAAGGTGACCATGCCTAAGGCCAAGCATGTGGTTGAATAGCTGTAACTGAGGTAGCTCAGGAATAAATTATTTCTCCAAAAGCTAGAGTAGCATAACATTCCCATAATCTAATTGTGTCCTCATTCTCTCAAATACAAAATTATCTAAGCCATCTATTCTAACAATTTACTCATTCAATAAATATTTATTGAGCCTCTACTGTATTCAGGCACTGTAATAGATTGTAGGGATAGAGCAGTTTTTTAAAAGCACAAAATCAAAGCCCTCATGGAAGATATATTCTAGTGGGAGATAGATGATAAATAAGAAAACTATGTAGCATATTAATTGGTGATAATTTCTGAAGAAAAATATAAAGCAAAGAACAGGAACAGAGAATGGGGTGGTGTCAGAAATTTAATTTAAAAAATTATAATAATAAGGATATAAAATATAGTTGGTGAAGCCAAAACAATTTAAAAATAAAGCAGGATAAGTGAAAGAATAAATATGGCTAAAGAATGAGCTAGTGAGTTAAGAGACCGGATTATGAAATTCTCTCATAAAATGGTCGTAAAAGACAAAATGGAAATATACTTAAGAGATAGATAGAACCAATGTGGATATGTCTAATTTGCATAGTAAAAGTCCCAGAAGAGGAAAAAATCAAAATGAGAAGCAGAAAATATTTGAAAAATAATGAAGATAAACTTTCTTCAACTGGAAAGGAGTCATAATCTAACCAATTTTCGCTACCTTCACTGCTCCTATCTTAATCAAAGCCATCACCTCTGTCCTTAATAACTTGTAGTAGCCTCCTAGTAGCTCCACTCATGCTCTCTCAGTCTAGTCTCATCAAAGTAACCAGAGGAAACTTTCACAATTGTAAATCACAGCACATGATTCTTCTCTCAAAACTCTGCAATGGCTATTCTGATTAAAAGTCAAAATTGTTATAATGCAGCTAGAGTCTAGATCTTGGTTTCTAATACCACTGTCCTATCAAAACACGGAGCCCTTGGGAGAAATGGCTGATTCTAGGACTGGGACAGGAAATAAACAAGATGGGCTTGCAGCATCTTCTAGAGCCAAAAAGCACGGAAATATGCAAAATAAACACAACAATGGGTGTATGTCAAAGCAACATTGAAGCCAACTGCAAGAGATTTTAAAGGCCAAATTTAGAACATTATGAGCATAAAATATAAATTAGTATTGTAGTATAACCTAAAGGTTAAAAATAATCCATGAGTTCATATTGATGAGAATAAATGTTTAAATAAATAAATACATGAGGAAGAATAAATCAGTCACTCATGCCAAATTCCAAATCATTCAGGCCCATGTTTGAGTCTGAAATTCTACCACTTATGTCAGACGATGAAGTTCTGCTCTGCCTGCCCACATTTATTGTTTGGTGGATCAGATAATGCTCAGTTCATGATGAACAGATCATGTTACATGGTAACTTGGTGGCCCATGGTTAACTAGTAAAGTCCAGTAGCAGGCCAGGAGCTGTTTCTCAAAAGAGGAGTAGTTATACACAGAAGATGGCAGATCTTTGCTCCAAAATCCTAAGGGCTTGCATTACAATTCACACATACAGGCCTCCCAATACAACACCTACAGAGCAAAAGTCAAATGCTGACAATCACCAAGGGCGAGGTGAATATAGTAAATGCGATGGACAGCAGAGTCAAAGCAGCAATTAAAATAGTTCAACAGGATGCTCTAAACAGCATTCCTGTCAGCAACTAACACTTCCAGCATCGACAGATCTGCTGGATCATATGGTCCAAGTGGCAGAGCAGCTTGCACAGCAACCTGAATCTGTTGCAGAGTCTTCTTTTTCCTAACCCCCAATCAAAACTAGCAGTTTTTTGAGTCACTCAATAAATCGGCTGGGGTAACATACCCAAATAAAGAGTACATGGCCTGTAAAATCTAGAAGCCCACTAGGCATTGTACCACTTTTTCTGGTTGTAGGAGGAGCTAAATTCAACAACTTTTCTTAGAAGGGTTATCTTTACCTGCTCCACATCACTGGACCTCCACAAATTTCACTGAAGTAGAAGGCTCCTGATCTTGGCTGAATATGTTTCTTACTCTATCTTGCACAAGTGTCTTACCAATGAGTCTAAAATGGTTGCCACTTCTTACTCACTAGGTCCAATTAGCATAATGCATCAATGTAACATATCATTGTGTTATCTGGTGGAAGGGAAGGCAATCAAAATCCCTGCAAACTAAATTATGGTGTAGGGCAGAAGAGTTGACATAATCCTGAGGTAGGATTGTGAATGTATGCTACTGGCCTTGTCAGTTGATGCAAACTGATTCTGGAAGTCTCTATGGACTGAGATGGAGAAAAAGGCATTTGCCAGATTAATAGCTGCATATGAGGTACTAGAAGAAGTGCTCATTTGTTCAAGCAATAAAACCAGGTCACCACCTGGTTAAGCTTACAATAATCCATTGGCATTCTCCAAGATACATATGTCTGTTCTGCAGGCCAAATAGGCAACTTACATGGAAATGTGGTTGAACTACCACCTTTTGCATCTTTCAAGTTGTTGATAGTGGCATTAATCTCTGCAGTCCCTCTAGGACTATAGTGTTGTCTGTGGTTTACTATTTTCCTATGTAGAGGCAGTTCTAGTTGCTTCCATTTGACCTTTCCTACCAAAATAGCCTTTATTTCACATGTCAGAGAGCCAGTGTGGGTATTCCTCCAGCTGCTGAACATATCTATTCCAATTATGCATTCTAGAATGGGAGAAACACCCAAAGAATGGGTTTAGTGACCCACTAGATTACTATAAAACAGACCTGATCTAAAACTCCATTGAGCATCTGACCTTCAAAAGCCCCTACTCTAACTGGTAGACCACACTAATGTCTTGGGTCCCTGAAATTAGTGTCAGTTCAGATCCAGTGTCCAGTAGTTCCCAAAAGGTCAGATAATTTTCTTTTCCTCAGTACACAATTACTCTGGTAAAAGACTGTAGGTCCTTCTGCAGAAGTCTGGGGGAAAGATTAACAGTGTAAGTTTTAGGGGGTCCTTCTTCAAGACGACTCAGATTCCAGTTTATTCAAATTGTTGTGAGTCTTTAAACTGGCTCAGGGCTGGTAATTCATTGAGGATCTGTGACTCTCAACTCTAATTTTTTGACTCAGGTTAGACTCATGGTCACTTAAGCTAGGAATCTGCTGCTTCTACAGATGAAGTAAGGCTTCGGTAGGCTTCCTATTTCAATTCTAGAAACAACATGATTAACTAGCCAACATCATACCCAGTTCTGTGTAAACTGAACTATATTGGTTGTTGCTTTGACTCTGCTGTTCATTACATTCACTGTGCCCACCTTGCCTTTGCAGGTTGAGTTTCAGCACTTGACCCTTGCTGCTCCACAATAGTTACTAAGAGGGAGGATTCCCTCTTAGTCTATCCTGTGGAATAGTGTCAATAGGATTTGTACTAATTTGTCTTTGAATATGTGATAGAATTCAGCTTTGAATCTATCTGGTCCTGGCCTTATATTTGTTAGTGATTTTTAAATTACCATTTATCAACATAGAAGGGACATATCTTAATGTAATAAAGCCATCTAGTGACATCTAGCGACAAACCCACAGTGAACATTATACTAAATGGAAATGGAGCAAGATAAGGATACCCACTTTCACCACTTCTATTCAACATAGTATTGGAAGTGCTAGCCGGGGCAATCAGAAAAGAGAAAGAAATCACAGGCATCCAAATTGGTAAAGAGAAAGTCAAATTGTCATTGTTTGCTAATGATATGATTGTATGCCTAGAAAACCTTAAAGACTCATCCAAAAAGCTTCTAGAACTGGTATATGAATTCAGCAAAGTTTCAGGATACAAAATTAATGTACACAAATCAGTAGCTCTGCTATACACCAAGCTGAGAATCGAATCAATAACTCAACCCCTTTTATAATAGCTGCAAAAAAACCCACAAAACAAGATACTTAGGAATATACCTAACCAAGGAGCTGAAAGACCTCTGCAAGGAAAAATACACAACACTGCTGAAAGAAATCATATATGATGAAAACATATGAAAGCACATTCCAGGCTCATGGATGAGTAGAATGAATATTGTGACAATAACCATACTGCCAAAAGCAATCTAAAAATTCAATGCACTTCCCATTAATATACTACCATCATTTTTCACAAAACTAGAAAAAAACAATTAAAAAATTCACATGGAACCAAACAAGAGCCTGCATAGACTAAGCAAAAAGAGCAAATCTGGAAGAAACACATTACCCAACTTCAAATTATACTATAAGGCCATAGTCACCAAAACACCATGGTACTGGTATAAAAATAGGCAAACAAAAACCTAAAATGGGGAAAGACATCCTATTCAACAATAGTGCTGGGATAATTGGCAAGCCACATGTAGAAGAATGAAACCGGATCCTCATCTCTCATCTTACACAAAAAATTAACTCAAGATGTATCAAGAACTTAAATCTTAAACCTAAAACCATACAAATTCTAGAAGATAACATTGGAAAAATCCTTCTAGACATTGGATTAGGCAAAGACTTCATGAACAAGAACCCAAAAGCAAATGAAACAATACAAAGATAAATAAATGGGACTTACTTAAACTATTAATAAAAAGCTTCTTCACATCAAAATAATCAGAAGAGTAAACAGACAACCCACTGAGTGGGAGAATATCTTCATAATCTATACATCCAGCAAAGGACTGATGTCCAGAATATACAAGAAACTCCAACAAATCAGCAAGAACAAAACAAACAATCCCATCAAAAAGTGGGCTAAGGACATGAATAGACAATTCTCAAAAGAAGATATACAAATGGCCAACAGGCATATGGAAACATGTTCAACATCACTAGTAATCAGGGAAATGCAAATCAAAAACACAATGTGATACCATTTTACTCCTGCAACAGTGGCCACAATCAAAAAAATAATAGATGTAATCATGAATATGGTGAAAAGAGCACATTCGTACACTGTTGTGTACTAGTACAACAACTACTAAGGAACCTAGTACAACTACTATGGAAAATAGTGTGGAGATTGCTTAAAGAACTAAAAGTAGATCTACCATTTGACCCAGCAATCCCACTACTGAGTATCTACCCAGAGGAATATAAGTCATTATACTGAAAAGATACTTACACGTGCACGTTTATAGCAGCACAATTCATAATTGAAAAAATGTGGAAGCAGCCCAATGCCCATCAATCAACAAGAGTAGATAAAGAAAATGTGGTGTGTATATATATATGTACACACACACACCATGGAACACTACTCAGCCATAACAAAAATAATAATAATAATGGCATTTGCAGCAACCTGGATGAAGTTGGAGTCTATTATTCTCTAAGTGAAGTAACTCAGGAATGAAAACCCAAACATGGTATGTTCTCACTCATAAGTGGAACTTGAGCTATGAGGATACAAAGGCATAAGAATGATACAGTGGACTTTGGGGACTTGGAAGAAATGGTGGGAGTGGGATGAGGGATAAAAGGCTACACACCGGGTACAGTGTACACTGCTTGGGTGATGAGTGCACCAAAGTCTCAGAAATCATCACTAAGAATTTATTATTCATGCACCAAACATCACCTGTTCCCCAAAAGCCTATTGAAATAAAAAAAAAAATCTAAAACAAGAAAAGAAAAAATAATAAAGATAATAGATACCAGTAAAATAAAAAACAAAAGGAGGCTTAAAAAACAAACATTGGCTACTTGAAAAGATAAATGAAATGTTAAACCTCTAGAAACATTGATAAAGAAAAAAGGAGATTATATATAAATAATATTTTGATTAAGGTGTGGGAGAGATTACTGCAGATAAAGCAGATATTAAAAAGTAATAAAATGATAAATATCAACTTTGTGATAATTAATTTTAAAATTTAGTTCCCTTTGACAAACTCGTGAAAAAATGTGACTTACCAAAACAGACTCTAAAAAAATAATAATGCGAAGACTCCTATATTTGAAACCATAGTTTAAAATTATCCTACAAAGAAAATAAGAGTCTCAAATGATTTACAAGTGGGTTCTACCGAATTTTCATGGAATAGACCATTATAATATACTAGAAACACCTCTGGACAATTGAAAAATAGACTATATCTCAAACCTTTCAAATAATAATACAACACATACACAAAAACAATTATAGGCTCTCCTCATGAATGTCTCTCTCTCTCTCTTTCTCTCATATATCATATAAAACGGATAATATATGACCAGGCAGGTTTATCCCAGCAATGGAAGGATGTAAGGATGGGTCAATATTAGGATAGGTTAACATTTCATATATAAATGCCATTCTTCATTGATCATCTCGATAGAAAGAGAAAAAGAACAGAAAGTCTATACAAAAACTTTTGATAAAATGTAGCATAAACTATTGATAAAAATTATTAGTAGTTGGGTGCAGTGGCTCACACCTGTAATCCCAGCACTTTAGGAGGCTGATTATGAGGTCAGGAGATCGAGACCATCCTGGCTAACATAGTGAAACCCTGTCTCTACTAAAATTACAAAACATTAGCAGTGTATGGTGGCACACATCTGTAGTCCCAGCTACTTGGGAGGCTGAGGCAGGAGAATCGCTTGACCCTGGGAGGCAGAGGTTGCAGTGAGCCGAGATCGCGTCATTGCGTTCCAGCCTGGGCAACAGAGTGAGAGTTCATCTAAAAAAAAAAATTAATAAACTGGGAAAACAAGAAAACTTCCTTTCTCTAACCTAAAAATTCTACTATAAACATCATCCCAATAGGTATTTCCATTACTTCTACCTTTTAAAAAAATTTATTGTTTAAGAACATCTAACAAAACCATATAATGTTAGGCTTAAATGTATGTATGAATGTATGATGAAACTTTTTAAAGTTATGTTCTGTTAAAATAGAATTCAGTTCGGTGGCTACCCCTTGGTAAGGATGGAGAAAAGACAAGAGTCATAAGACAAGGAAAAACACTCTGGTAAATATATGTTATTGTCAGTCTTATAGATCTCAGGTTGTATAGTAGTGATAAGACATCTCCTAATGAAAACCAAGTCTAAAATTTAATACATTTTGTAAAGAATATAGCACTAAGCCCTCATAGTGGCATTTAAAAAGTTTTGTTTACACCATTAGTGAATGGAATTGTAATAACATTCTTAAGCTGTAACAAAATGTCATCCTGGTGGGAAAAATGCATCACAAATATTTTCTTTTCTTTCATAAAGAGCCACATTTCACATACATCCTACTGAAAATACAGTCTTCTTGCTTTTCAGAATTATTCTGTGCATAAAAGTCTATCTTTGTTTTAAGGTGAAACAAACCCTTGTGCTCCCTGAAACTAGATTCAAACCACAAACTCCCCCATAATTGGTTTCCTGTGAGGACCATTTATTAAAACTTCTGGATCTTGTTCTAAGTCTGGTTTGTATATTCACCAGAAATGACTATATCATTGTGCTGATTATCTGATGTGGTCAGAGAAACAGATTAAATCAGAAGCAGACAAAAATTCTAAAAAATGCAACATAAAACTTTTGCTTTAAGGACTTTCCTTGGGGAAATACACAGCTTATATTGGGTTTTCTTCATTGGAATTCTAAAGGTAGTCACTTCTGACTTTTTATCTTTTCATTTTCTAATCCTGAAACTCTTAAATTTGACTTATTCATAGCACCCATTTCATCAAGATTTCTGAGCATCTGATAGTTTAAAGCTCAGGTTTACATGAGGAAAGAAAAGAATTCCTGACATTACAAGGGAGAAGGCATGAAAAATATTTTTCTTAACACTTTAGTTTTTCACTGACAATACAGTTGAATATAATCTGTTTCATTCCACATTTAATATAATTTGATTATTATCACAGATGCATTTTAAGCGTAGGACTTAAAGGATATTTTTTCATATTGGATTTATTATCCATAGAAGGAAATTATGTAAACAAGAACAGTTCATGGCATTCTCGTGGCTTGACAATGCAAATCAATCAAGGAATTACCCAAATCTCCAAAAGCAATCAAATATTTTTCAAGTCTCAATATAAATCAAACTTTCCTCAAGACACAGCAAATCCAATGCTGTCCATGACAGTAGGCAGAAACTGCAGTTATTCTTGTGACTTGCCTTGCTATCGATGGGTAAGAAACCAAACAATGATATCAAAAGCTTTTTAACTTAACATGACATTTAAATATTCTAAGGTGAGAAGAGTACTCCAGAATATTCTAAAACTACACATGATATGTTGAAAATGCAACAGAAACTTAGAGGACAGAATGAAGTTTCTAGGGATAAAAGCAATCCTGTAAATTCAATGAGCATATAAAAAATATTAACAAAAGATAGATAACTAAGATTTTGGGGAGCCACAGATTTGAAATGTATTCAATATATAAAATGAATTAGGCCAACATCATTAAGATACAGAAATTCATGAAAATCTTTATTTTATGTGTACATTGTTTGCTTTTTCTGATGGAACTATAAACTTAATTTGAATTAGAAAAATTGTTGACTATCTTTTTTTTTTTAATAAAATGTCACTTTCATTTCAAAAGACTAAAATATATGTTGTCTAATGTTGTATATTAAATGCACTTGTTAGAAGTAGATGAAGATTCTTAAAAGTTTATCAACTTAATGGCTTGCCAAAGGTCACACTACAATTCTAGGACAGATTCAGGAATACAACTAGGAGGTTGATATCAGGTTGAGGTGACACACACTGCATTGGGAAATAGAAAAGTAAAATTACAACTACTCATGTTTTCATTATTATTGTTACAGGAACTTTGAGAATTATGTTTAATAGTAATATTTTACTTGATACTCATACATTTAAATAGTTTTTTTTTAAGTTTTTATTTTGGAATATATATAAACTCATGTAAAATTGCAAAAAAAAAAAAAAATCATAGGAATGTCCCATGCATCATTCACACAGCCTTCCTCATCTTGGATGACTACAGTATGATATCAAAACCAGAAAATTGGCATTGGTACAAATCATAGTTTATTCATATTTTGCTAGTTATATATAAGTGTGTGTGTGTGTGTGTGTGTGTGTATAACTATCTGGGATTTAATCACATGTGTAGCTTCATATAACCAACACAACTTTCAGCACATTGAATATGTCAGCCCATTGCCTCCTGGCCTCCTTGGTTTCTGATTATAAAACAGCTGTTAATCTTATTGAACTTTTTATGTGTGATGAGTTGCTACTCTTTTGCTGCTTTCAAGATTCTGCCTTTGTTTTAAGCTTTCAACAGTTTAATCATGATGTGTTTAGGCATGAATCATTTTGAATTTATTCTACTTGGAGCTCATGGAGCTTCCTGTGTGTGCAAAGTAATGTTCATCAAATCTTGGCAGTTAACCATAATACTCAAACATTCTTCTGCCCATTTTTTCTTTTTTTGGACTCATATTTTGCTAATTTGGTATGCTTGATGCTATTATGCAGATCTCTGTGTCTCTGGTTTTTTATTTTTCAGTCTTTCTGTTCCTCAAACTGAATAATTTCAATTACCTTATCTTCCAGTTTGCAGATTTTTATTCTGCCTCTTCAAATATGCTGTTGAGCCACTGTAGTAAAAGTTTTATTTTATTTTACTTTTCAACTGCGTATTTTTTCTTTTTCCTTATATTACCTCCTTATTGATATTTTCTTTTGAGAAGACACCTGTTTTCATGCTATTCATTGGTTCTGTGATTGCTGATTTAAAGTTTTTGTCTCAGTCTTCATCATCTTAGCTTTCCCACGAACCAGTTTCTATTAACTATTTTTTTTTCCTTTCCTGTGTATTAGCCATGTTTTCGTATTTCCTTGCATATCTTGTGATTTTTTTGTTAAAAATAGGCATTATAAATAATACAATGTGAAAGATCTGGGAATCAATTTCCCACAGAAGGTTGCAAGCCTTGTTAACGTCCACAATTCTGAAAAGTAGATTTTGACAATTTTTACCAGTGTTCTTGTTGCCACTTCAGAGGAAAGAATTTTCAGAGGTTTTTATTCTGCCATTCCCCATAATGTCACCTCTGATTGCTAAAATTTTATTGAGGATTTTTGCATCTGTGTTCATGAGAGATATTGATCTGTAGCTTGTTTTGTGTTATGTGCTGTATTATTAAGGTAATACTAACCTTTTATCAAGGTAATACTAGCTTTATAAAATTGGAAGTTAAGAAGTGTTTTCTCCACTTCTAGTTTCTGGAAGATATTGCATAATATTTTTATTAATTTTTTTGAAGGTTTGGTAAAAATTCTCTGTTAAAACCACCTGGTTCCTGATCTTTCTTTTTAGCAGCTTTTAAATTAAAAACTCAATTTTCTTAACAGTTATACAACTATGTAGGTTATCAGTTTCTTCTTGGCTGAGTTTTGGTAGTTTGTAGTTTCCAGTAAATTGGTTTCTTTCTTTCAAGCTGTCAAATTCATTAGCATAAATCATTTGTAATATGTCTTATTATGCTTTTAATGCCTGCAAAACTTGTTCTGTAATTCCCTGTTTCATTCTTGATATCAACTATTTGTGTCTTCTTTCATTTTATGTGGAAAAATAAAATTTCCCTGGATTTCCTGATGTTCCTGCAAAAAGCATGAGCTTCATGATTTTTTTCATATAATATTTGTATTGATTTGCCTTGTTAATTACAGTAATCAGAAAGGATAGAAAACTTATTTTTTTGTATATTATCAATGATTACTGTTCTGGGCTAGGTTCTTGGGTTAAACTCTAAAGTGCCAGAAATTCTGGAACACTGTCTCCCTGGTTATCTACATTTCAAGAAAAATGAGGCCAGAAACTTGAAGACATCTACAGGTCTGAGAGAAATGGGTTACATGGCTTCTGGAACGATTTTATTTACATGCTAATATGATGAAGTAAGGGGGACATTCTAAAGCAAGAGAAACCACTGCCTCCTTCCTTTACTGAGCAGTGACAAATCATTTTGCCTTGTCTCTCACCTGTGGTGTATCTAGTTACTCATATAAGATTTACCTAATTTTTATCACATTACACAACGGTAAGGACTAGATCAAAGAATTCAGAGAAGAGAGTATGATACGCTTATTTACTACAAGGTATTAATGAAAAATCTGTCTCTGTTCCAGAACTCCTTGTGTGCACATTAAGGATAAAAATAAATGAAGATAAATATTTAAAATCCAACATTTTATCATTGCCAATCTTGGCAGAGGTTTATAAGTTGTGTTGTTTCATTTATTTAAAAAAACAGCTTTTAGTCACACTTAATTTCTCTGTTGATTTTCTATTTTCAATGTTATTTCTTTTTGTCATTTTCTTTTTTATGTCCTTCCTTCTGCTTTTGAGGGGTTAATTTTTCTCTTCTTTTCTAGTTTCTTAAAGCAGGAACTTATATTGATTTGAAGTCTTTCTACTTTTTAAATTATAAGTATTTGGTGTTATAAATTTATTTTTCAGCACTGCTTTAGTTACATCCCACAAACTTTAATATGTTGTGTATTAATTTGAATCAGTTAAATATATTTTTACTTTATTATGCTTTTCTTGTTTGACCCTGGATTATTTAAAAGTGTTGTTTACATTCCAAGTATATAGAAATTTTTCTCGTCTTCTGTTATTGACTTCTAATTTGATTCCTTTATGTAAGTGAACTTACTCTATGTGACTTCAGTTCTTTTAAATATTTTTTTAATCCAGCATATGCTTTCCCATGGTTCATGTTCCATGGGTACTTGAAAGGAACTTGTGTTCTGCTTCTGTTGGGCCTAGTGTTCTCTAAACATGATGGTATCCTATTGGTTGATGGTGTTGTTCAGGTCTTTCACATCCCAGCTGATTTGCGGTCTAGTCATTCTTTTGGTTCCCCAACTATAATTGTGAATTTCTCATTTTTTTTCTTTTGGCTTGTTTTGCTTCATATATTTTGAAGTTCTGTGATTTGATACATACAAATTTGAGAATGTCATATGTACTTGGTTAATATATTCTCTAACAGAAAACAGAAGAAGGCTAGAATCTTTATAAAGGAAAGAATAATAGAATAGGTAGAAATAGAAATAAAATAGACTCTTTTTCATGTTATGAATTTCTTTAATTATATTTTATGGTAAAAGCAAAAAGTTACACACCATCTGATGGGGTTCTTTCTCTATGTAGAGAAGATGCTTAAGACAATTATGTTTAAAATTACGAAGAGTAGAGGGATCTAAATAAAAGTAAGATTTCTATAATTCATTGGAAGTAGTAAAATATCAACCCCAGTATGCTTTGATGAGCTATGTATATATCGAGCAACAATATCCTGAGCAACAATTAAGAAAATAGAACAAAATGATATCCTTAAAAACAAACAAATCATAATGGAACTCTAAAAATGCTCAAGTAACTCACAAGAAGACAAGAACAAAGAAGCAGAAGACTCAAGGACAATGTTTGATACAGTGGATAACTAAAACTGATCCAACAATATGCTGCCTACAAGAAACTCACTTCAAACATAATGGCATTGGCAGCTTAAAAGTAAAACAGTGAAGAATGATGCTCTGAGGGATTGGCCAACATGGCCACCTGGAAGCAGCTAGTGTGTGCTACTCTTGTGGAGAGAAAAGGAAGTGGTGAGTAAATACAGCACCTTCAGCTTAAACATTCAAGTATATACATTGGGACTCATCAAGACAAAAGCCTGACCCATAGAGATTGAAGAAAAGCAAGGCAGGATGGTTGCCCACCTGGGATGACATGAAGTCAAGGGAGCCTCCCCATCCCAGGGAAACGGTGAGTGAGTGAGTGACCCCAGGGACTCATGCTTCTTCAGTGGATCTTTGCAACCCTCAGGTCAGGAGACCCTCTCATGAACCCACTCCACCAGGGCCTTTAGTCCAACACACAGACTTAGGTGGAGTCTCAGGAGAGCTGCCACTCAAGCACATGCAGAGATACTCAGCTTCCCAGCAAAAGCAGCTGCAACTATGACAAAGCAGGGGTTTCAACCCTGGTACATATCTCTAGGAAAGGGGCTGAATCCACAGGGCTGAACAGTGACAGGCTGCAGGCCCTGCTTTCATGGCATCTTGCAGGATAAGACCCACTGACTTGGGAATCCAGCCAACCACTGGTAGCAGTATTTCACCTCCCTGAGATGAAATTCTCAGTGTGGGGAGTGGAACTACCGTCTTTGCTTTCTCACAGCCTTAACCATTGTTGCTTTTAGGTTCTAGGGAGTCTGAGGCAACCAGGCACCAGGGTGGGCCCTCAACACAGCCCAGCAGCTCTGCAGAAAAGTGGTCACACTGTTCACATGGACCCAGGATCCCATTTCTCTAGTGAGTGGAATCTCCCATCTGGGGTCTCCAGTCACTTCCACCAGTGTTTTCTTGGTTTTTGCTTTTTTTTTTTTTTTTTTTTTTTTTAAGATGGAGTCTTGCTCTGTCACCTAGGCTGGAGTGTAGTAGCACGATCTTGGCTCACTGCAACCTCCACTTCCCGGGTTCAAGCAATTCTCCTGCCTCAGTCTCCTGAGTACCTGGGACTACAGGCGCATGTCACCACACCTGGCTAATTTTTTATATTTTTAGTAGAGACAGGATTTCACTATGTTAGCCAGGATAGTCACTATCTCCTGACCTCATGATCCGCCTGCCTCGGCCTCCCAAAGTGCTGAAATTATAGGCCTGAGCCACCGCACCTGGCCCCCACCAGTTTTTGCTAGCTGACAGCCATTTCTGCTAGCTGACAGACATTTCAAACCTCCTTGGGATGGAGCTCCCAGAGGGAAGGGCAGGCTGTCATCATAGCTGTTTGACAGCCTTAGCTGTTCTTGCCTTCAAGCTTTGGAGAGTCTGAGGCAACTGGCGGTATATTCCTAAGTATTTATTATTTTATTTATTTATTTATTTTTGTAGCTATTGTAAAAGAAGTTAAGTTACGATTTAATCCTCAGCTGGGTCGCTATTGGCATACAGCAGAGCTACTGATTTGTGTATAGTAACTTTGTGTCCTGAAATTTTGCTGAATTTATATACCAGTTCTAGGAGCTTTTTGGATGAGTCTTTAGGGTTTTCTAGGTATACAGTCATGTCAACAGCAACAGCTTGACTTCCTCTTTCCCAATTTGGATGCATTTTATTTGTTTTTCTTGCCTGATTGCTCTGACTAGGACTTCCAGTACCATGTTGAATAGTGTGAAAATGAGCACACTTGTCTTGGTTCCATTTCTCAGGGGGAATGTTTTCAACTTTTCCACATTTAGTATAATGTTAGCTGCAGCTTTGTCAAAGATGGCTTTTATTGCCTAAATGTGTGTCTCTTTTATGCCAATTTTGCTGAGGATTTTCATAAAGGGATGCTGGATTTTGTCAAATGTTTTATTCTGCATCTATTGAGATGATCATGTGATTTTTATTTTTATTTTATTTCTGTTTGTGTGGTGTATCACATTTATTAACTTAAATCATCCCTGTCTCCCTGGTATGGAATCCACTTGATGATGGTAGATTATCTTTTTGATATTCTATTGAATTCGATTAACTAGAATTTTATTGAGGACTTTTGGATCTATGTCATCAGAGATATTGGTATGTAGTTTTCCTTTTTTGTTATGTCCTTTCCTGGTTTAGGTATTAAGGTGATATTGCATAGAATGATTTAGGGAGGATTCTCTCTTTATCTTTTGGAATAGTGTATGGGATTGGTATCAATTCTTCTTTGAATGTCTAATAGAATTCAGCTGTGAATCTATCTGGTCTAAGACTTTTTTTTTATTGGTAACTTTTTAATTAGGATTTCAATCTTGCTGCTTGTTATTGGTCTGTTCAGAGTTTCTACATCTTTCTGGTTTAATCTGGGAGGATTGTATATTTCCAGAATTTATCCATCTTCTCTAGCTTTTCTAGTTCATGTGTGTAAAGGTGTTTATAGTAGCCTTGAATGACCTTTTGTATTTCTGTGATATTGGTTGTAATATCTCCCATTTTGTTTCTAATTGAGCTTATTTGTATCTTCTCTCTTCTTTTCTTGGTTAATCTTGCTAATGGTCTATCAATTTTATGTATCTTTTCAGACCAGCTTTACATTTCATTTATCTTTTGTAATTTTTTTTTTCATTTCAGTTTTATTTAGTTCTGCTCTGATCTTGATTATTTATTTTCTTCTGCTTTTTTTGGGCATGGTTTGTTCTTGTTTCACTAGCTCCTTCAAGTGTGTGCTTACATTGTATATTTGTGCTCTTTCAGTCTTTTTGATGTAGGCAGTTAATGCTATGAACTTTCCTCTTAACCCTGCCTTTGTTGTATCCAAGAGACTTTGACACGTATGTCACTATTATTGTTCAGTTTAAATCATTTTTTAATTTCCATATTGATTTCATTGTTGACCCAATGATCATTCAGGAGCAGGTGATTTAATTTTCATGTTTTTCCATGGCTTTTAAGTTTCTTTTTATAATTGATTTCCAATTTTATTCCACTGTGGTCTGAAAGACTAGTTGCTACAATTTTGATTTTCTTAAAATTGTTGAGAGTTGTTTTGCTGCCTATCATATGGTCTATCTTGAAGAATATTCCATGTGCTGATGAATAGAATGTATATTCTGCAGTTGTTGGATAGAATGCTCTGTAAATATCTGTTAAGCCCATTTGTTCTAGGGTGTAGTTTAAGTTCATTGTTTCCTTGTTGACTTTCTGTCTTGATCACCTGTCTAATCCTGTCAGTGAAGTATTCAAGTCCCCCACTATTATTGTGTTGCCATCTGTCTCATTTCTTAGGTCTATTTGTAATTGTTTTATAAATTTTGGAGCTCCATTGTAAGGTGCATATGTATTTAGGTTGTAATATTTTCATGTTGAACTAGTCCTTTTATCATTATATATTGTCCCTCTTTGTCTTTTTAAACTACTATTTCTTAAAGTTTGTTTTGTCTGACATAAGAATAGCTACTCCTGCTTGCTTTTGGTTTTCACTTGCATGGAATATCTTTCTTTTTCCACCCCTTTACCTTAAGTTTATGTGAGTCCTTATGTATCAGTTGAGTCTCTTGAAGACAGAAGATACTTGGTTGGGAAATTCTTACCCACTCTGACATTTTGTATATTTTAAGTGGTGCATTTAGGCCAATTAGATTCAACCTTCAAATTGAGATGTGAGGTTCTATTCTATTCATTTTTCTATTTGTTGCCTGAATACCTTGATTATTATTACTTTTTTATTTTTCACTGTGTTGTTGTTTTATAGGTCCTTTGAGAATTATGCTTTAAGGAGATTCTGTTTTGGTGTGTTTTGAGGATTTTTTTCAAGACTTACAGCTCCTTTTATCAGTTCTTATAGTACTGGCTTGGTACTGGTGAATTATCTCGGCCTTTGTTTGCCTGGAAAAAACTGTATATTTCCCTCATTTATGAAGCCTAGTTTCACTAGATAAAAAAATTTTGGTTGGTAATTGTTTTAAGGAGGCTAAGGATAGGACCCCAATCCCTTCTAGTTTGTAGGGTTTCTGCTGAGAAATCTGCTGTTAATCTGATAGGTTTTCCTTTATAGGATACGTGATGCTTCTGCCTCATGGCTCTTAAGATTCTTTCCTTTGTTTTGACTTTAGAAATCTTGATGACTGTGTGCCTAGGTGACGATCTTTTTGCAATGAATCTCCCAGTGTTCTTTGAGCTTCTTGCATTTAGATGTCTCGATCGTCAGCAAGGCCAGGGAAGTCTCCTTGATTATTACCTCAAATATGTTTGCCAAAGTTTTAGATTTCTCTTCTTCCTCAAGAACACAAATTATTCTTAGGTTTGGTCGTTTAACATAATCACAAACTTTTTGGAGGTCTTGTTCATTTTTTAAAATTCTCTTTTCTTTGTCCTTGTAAGATTGGGTTAATTCAAAAGCCTGGTCTTCAAGCTCTGAAGTTGTTTCTTCTCCTTGTTCGACTCTATTGCTGAGGCTTTCCAGTGCAACAGCAATTCCTTAAGTCTGTCCTTCATTTCCAGAAGTTGTGACTGTTTTTTATTTATGTGGTCTATTTCACTGGAGATTTATCCTTTCACATCTTGTATCATGTTTTTGATTTTTTTAAGTTTGACTTCACTTTTCTCTGGTGCTTCCCTGACTGGCTTATAATAAGCCTTCTGAATTCTTTTTCTGGTAATTCAGAGATTTCATCTTGGTTTAGCTCCAAGATTTCATCAAGATTTCATCTTGGAGCTAGTGTGATCTTTTGGAGGGTGTTAGAGAATCTTCTTTTGTTATTTATTGATTTATTTATTTAGAGACAGAATCTCACTCTGCCACCCAGGCTGCAGTGTAGTGGTGCTATCCTGGGTCACTGCAACCTCCACCTCCCAGGTTCAAGCAATTCTCCTGCCTCAGCCTCCCCAGTAGCTGAGACTACAGGTGTGTGCCACCACACCCAGCTAATCTTTGTATTTTTAGTAGAGGCAGGGTTTCACCATGTTTGCCAGGTTTGTCTCAAGCTCCTGACCTCAAGTGATCTGCCCGCCTCGGCTTTCCAAGTGCTGGGACTATTGTTTTATCATATAACCAGAATTGTTTTTCTGGTTCCTTCCCATTTGGGTAAACCATGTCAGAGGGGAGATCTGGGACTCAAGGGCTACTATTCTGAATCTTTTGTCCCACAGAGTGCCCTCTTGATGTAGTGCTCTTTCCCTTCTCCTCGGAATGGGGCTTCCTGAAAGCTAAGCTATAGCCATTTTTTTTTTCCTCTCTCTTTTGGATTTAGCCACCCAGTGGAACTACCAGGCTCTGGTTTGATACTGGGGAGTGTCTGAAAAGAGTCCTGTAATGTGATCTGTCTTCAAGTCTCTTAGTCATGGAGACCAGCATCTGCTTTGATGGAGGCAGCAGAGAAGTGAAGCAAATTCTGTGAGGATACTTGGTTGTATTTTTGTTAAGTGCGCTTTGTTTTGTGATGGTTGGCCTCCAGCCAGGAGGTGGTGCTCTCATGAGTGCATCAGCTGCAGTAGTATGGGGAGAATACTAGCTTTCCCTAGGTTCACCTTTGGGTAAGTATTCTGCTATCTCAGGTGGTAGGCGGGGCCATAGAGCTCCCAAGAGGTTGTGTCCTTTGTCTTTGGCTGCCAGGGCAGGTAGAGAAAGACTATTAGGTGGGGACAGGGTTAGGGATGTCTGAGCTCACACTGTCCTTAAGCAGGGCTTGCTGCGGCTGCTATGGGGGATGGCAGTGCGGTTCTCAGGCCAATGAAGTTATGTTTCCAGAGGGATTATGGCTGCCCCTGCTGCATCACACAAGTTTTCAGGGAAATGGAGCAAAGCCTGCAGCCACAGGCCTTTTCCAGCTCTTATGTACCCCCACAGCCCACAATTTTGGTGTTAGTCCTCCCATCCCCGCCCCGCCCAAAGCCAACCAACAGCACAGCATGGAGTTTATTTCTAGGCAGTCAGTAAGCAGGGTGGGAACTTGCTTCAGGCTACAAGCTTCCCCACTGAGAAAGCAAGTTCCTTGGCTCACAGTTCCTTGACTCACAGTTCCTTGGCTGTCCTGTGGAGCCTGCAGGGGCAATCCACCTCCTTCAAAGGGTCTATGGATCCTCTCAGCGTTCCTGGTATGTTCCTGGTAATTCATAGAGCAAAAGTTAAGGATGTGGGTCTCCACAAGCCACACTGTCCATCTGAGTGGGTCTCCACATGCCACTCTGTCCATTCGAGAGGGAACTGCAAGGTAGTCTTGCCTCCAGCCTGCCATATTCCTACCTATCTCCCTCCTTTATCTGTTCTTGAAGAGTAGATCTATTAACAACAATTTTCTTAGTTTTCTTTCATTGGAGAATGTCTGTATTTTTTCTTCTCTCCTGAAGGTTTGTTTTGCCAGACATTGATAAGATTAATAGTTCTTTTCTTTCAGTGCTTGAAAAATCTTTCATTTCCTCTGTGTCCAACGGTTTCAGATTAGAAATCTATTATATGGATAATGTATCCTTTCTCTCTGGCTATTTTAAGATTTCGTTTTCTTTGTATTTAGTTTTCAAAAGTTTAATTATGCTGTATCTTGCTGATGATTTCTGCAGTTTATCCTAATTGAAGCTTTTGAAGTTCTTAAAGCAAAATTTATGTAGTTTCATTTGCAAGTTTATGTTTTTCACCAAATTTGGAAGTTTCCACAACTATTTGTTTGGACACCTTTTCAGTTTCAGTCTCACACCTTTTCTCAAGTAGGATCCTACTTTTAATGGCAAAAACCACAATTACTTTTGTATCAACCTATGTTTTGTTATTATCCCACAGAGTCCTGAGGATCTCTCTCTCTCTCTATTTTTTTTTTTTTGCTTTTTGTCTCTGTTTTTCAGATTGAGTAAATTTTATTGATCTGTGTTTAAACTTACTAATTCTATCCTCTGTAATCCCCATTCCACTACTGAATCCATCTAGTAAGATTTAACTTGATTATTAAATTTTTAAATTTTATAACTTCTATGTTGCCCTTTTTAAAACTTCGCTTTTTTTTTGGGGGGGGGGTTCTGTTTTTTGCATTTGTGTCCACGGCATTTGTTATTGATAACTGAAGCATTTGGATGACAGCTGCTCTTTATAATCTTTGTCAGGTAATTTCAACATCTGATTCATCTCAGTATGGATATCAGTTGATTGTTCTTCTCATCCAAATTGTTGTTTTCCTGGTTTATTGGTATGACAAGAAATTTTTATTGTGTCTGAGATATTTTCTATGTTAGATACTTTTGATTTTATTTAAGTCTTCTATTTTAGTTGGTGTGTAGATTCTGTTCTATTTTTTTATGATTTAGTTACAATGACAGTTTAGTTTCCTGAGCGCTTATGTTATTCTGGTCTGCTTTCTTCTTATGGCACTATGGGGGTTCCCACTAATCCCTACTGATACTATTTACAGGGGGAGAAGCATATCCCGTTGCACCCTGTTTTTGGTGGGCAATCTTCTGGAAAGTGCAGACGACACTAGGTTTTGATTCCTGTATGCCAGTGGGGTGAAGGGCAGGGAGATATGGGGCTTCATTGTCACCACCATTGCCATATTGGAACACCTACTGATGACCCAGTTACAGAACAAGGGCTGGGATGGCCAGGGCCTTTATTGCTCTGTTTTCAGAGGAATGGACTGCCCAACAGACTAGTTTGTAGAGCTGTGGTTAGAACTCCCCACTGGATCTCTGTTGTACTTCTCCTTTCTCAGTGCATTGGCCAGATAGAGTAGGCTTTCTTGGGTTTTTTGTTTGTTTGTTTTGTTTTGTTTTTGTTTATGTAGTTTTTTTTTTTTTTCCTACGATTGTTGGTTGCAGGCTGCAGCCCTCTCCAACACCCAATCCCACAGTATATGAGACATAAAAAGAATATCCAGAGAGATTACCACATTTTCATTCCCTGATTCATGATGCCCTTAGGAAGCCCACATTCTTCTGTCAAGATTACAGAGTTGATATAATTTGGCTGCGTTCCCACCAAATCTCATCTTGAATTCCCTCATGTTGTGGGAGGGACCTAGTGGGAGGTAATTGAATCATGGGGATAGGTTTTCCATACTATTCTGATGATAGTGAGTAAGTCTTACAAGACCTGATGGATATTATAAGGGGGAGTTTTCCTGTACAAGTTCTCTCTTTGCCTGCTGCCATACATGTAAGACGTGACTTGCTCTTCCTTGCTTTTGGCCAAGATTGTAAGGCTTTTCCAGCCACGTGGAACTGTAAGTCCAATTAAACCTCTTTATTCTGGTCTCAGATATAAATTTCTCAGCAGTGTGAAAACAGACTAATACAGTAAATTGGTACCAGTAGATGGGGCATTGCTGAAAAGATACCTGAAAATGTGGAAGAGCCTTTGGAACTGGGTAATAGAGGTTGGAACAGTTTGGAGGACTCCGAAGAAGACAGGAAAATGTGAGACACTTTGAAACTTCCTAGAGACTTGTTGAATGGCTTTGACAAAAATGCTGATAGTGACATGAACGATAATGTCCAGACTGAGGTGGTCTCAGATGGAGAAGAGGAACTTATTGGGAAATGGAACAAAGGCGACTCTTGTTATGTTTTAGCAAAGAGACTGGCAACATTCTGCCCCTGCCCTAGAGATTTGTGGAACTTTGAACTTGAGAGAGATGATTTAGAGTATCCTGCGGCAGAAATTTCTAAGCAGCAAAGCATTCAAATGGTGACTTGGGAGCTATTAAAGGCATTCAGTTTTATAAGGGAAGCAGAGCATAAAAGTTCAGAAAATTTGCAGCCTGACAATGTGATAGAAAAGAAAAGTCACATTTTCTGAGGAGAAATTCGAGTGTGCTAAAGAAATGTGCATAAAGAAGGAGGAGCTGAATGTTAATCCCCAAGAAAATGGGAAAAATGTCTCCAGAGCATGTAGAGGTCTTCACAGCAGCCCCTCCCGTCACAAGCCTGGAGATCTAGGAGGAAAAACTGGTTTCCTGGGCCAGGCACAGGGTCCCCATGCTGTGTGCAGTCTAGGGACTTGGTGCCTTGTATCTCAGCTGCTCCATCCATGTCTGAAAAGAGCCAATGTAGAGCTCAGGCCGTGGCTTCAGAGGGTGCAAGCCTCAAGCCTTGGCAGCTTTTACATAGTGTTGAGCCTGTCAGTGCACAGAAGTCAAAAACTGAGGTTTGGGAACCTCTGCCTAAATTTCAGAAGATATATGGAAATACCTGGATGTTCAGGCAGAAGTTTGCTGCAGGGTTGGGGCTTTCATGGAGTATCTCTGCTAGGGCAGTGCAGAAGGGGAATGTGAGGTCAGAGCCTCCACACAGAGTCATTACTGGGGCAATGCCCAGTGAAGCTATGAGAAGAGTGCCACCGTCTGCCAGACCCCAGAATGATGGATGCACTGACAACTTGCACCTTGTGCCTGGAAAAGCTGCAGAGACCCAATGCCAGTCCATGAAAGCAGCCTGGAGGGAGGCCGTACCCTGAAAAAACCACAGGGGCAGAGCTGCTCACGTCCATGGGAACCTACCTGTTGCATCAGCATGACCTGGTTGTGAGACATGGAGTCAAAGGAGATCGTTTTGGAGCTTTAAGATTTGACTGTGCTGCTGGATTTGGGACTTGTATGGGGCCTGTAGCCGCTTTGTTTTGGCCAATGTCTCCCATTCAGAATGGCTGTATTTATCAAATGCCTGTACTCCCATTGTATCTAGGAATTAACTAACTTGCTTTTGATTTTACCAGCCAGGTAGAAGGAACTTGCCTTGTCTCAGATGAGACTTTGAACTGTTTACTTTTGTGTTAATGCTAAAATGAGTTAAGACATTGGGGTACTGTTGGAAAGGCGTTACAGGTTTTGAAATGTGAGGACATGAGATTTGGGAGGGGCCAGGAGTGGAATGATATAGTTTGGCCATGACCCATCCAAATCTCATCTTAAATTCCCACATGTTGTAGGAGGGACCTATTTGGAGGAAATTAAATCATGGGGTCAGGTCTTTCCTGTGCTGTTCTTGTGACAGTGCGTAATCTCATGAGATCTGATGGTTATTGTAAGGGGGAGTTTTCCTGCACAAGTTCTCTCTTTGCTGCCATCTATGTAAGATGTGACTTGTTCTTCCTTGCTTTTCACCATAATTGACTGTGGGACTTTTTCAGCCACGTGGAACTTTAAGTCCAGTTAAACCTCATTGTCTGTTGAATGATGTCTAGGGTGTTTAATTTTATTTAGAGGAAAGAAACAGGCAAAAATGATTCTATGGCATCTTGTTACAGAACTAGAAGCCAATATTTTCATTACAAATCATGGCTTCCTGGACAAGTTGAAATTGCCACCAAAGAATGACCTTGCCAGTAACTGAAGTGACTAGTCAAGGATTATACAAACCTCTCACACTGTAAGATAAGAATATTTGCTTCAGGCTTTTCTATTTTGTGGCTTGCCAGCTACACATATCTGTTTTGATATATTTAAATAAGCCACATTTCATTGTTAAGACATCATTAATTTAATCTGGTAGATCACTGAGTTAGCTCTACTCACAAAATTTTATCTCATTTGTGGTCTGTTTTGCCCTACATAGTATTTAGAGAGGGCATCAAAGAGATGAACAGGAATATGAATAGGTGTAAATGCCTTGTACATTTGCTAATGTTTGATGCCTTCATCCAAAATAAAATGAAACAAAATAAATACAAGAGGTATCACTGCAGACTGAGTTGCCTCTGTGTTACAAAATATAACCAGAATATAAGGGTCTGCCTATCTTTTAAGATACTTTTGAAGATATATTTTATAGTTAACAAAGTGCTGGGCTCCTGTTAAACTTTTTACAAACAGAATTTGAAATCACTATAAATGCCAGGAGAGGAGATGTAGAGCTCTCTGGCATAGCACAACCCCCTATCCAGACAAGTGTTTAATTACTGACTTTAAAATTTAGGGTCAGACACGGTGGCTTATGCTTGTAATCCCAGTACTTTGGGAGGCTAAGGCAGGAGGATCACCTGAAGTCAGGAGTTGAGACCAGCCTGGCCAGCATGGTGAAACCCCGTCTCTACTATAAATAAAAAAGCCAGGCATGGTGGCAGGCATTTGTAATTCCAGCTACTCAGGAGGCTGAGGCAGGAGAATCACTTGAACCCAGGAGACAGAGGTTGCAGTGAGCCAATATCATACCACTGCACTCCAGCATGGGAGACAGAGTGAGACTCCTTATCAAAAAAAAAAAAAAAAAAAAAAAAAAAAAAGTAGAATCTCAAGGCAGGCATCATCATTACATGGAGCTATTGGCACAGAATTATAGAATTAAGGAATATTTATTTTCATGCCTCAAGAATGACCCCATTTCAAATGTATACTGCTACTTGTAAATTAAATTAGCTAATGTTAGCAGTTAGTGTGGAAAACAAAAAGAATCTTTCAATTTTACCTATATTAGCATTCTAACTCTCTCAATCTATTTTTTTATTATTCTGCAAAGCACTGTTTTGAAGAGACTATCTTTGAACACTAATATTCTCAGATAATCAGTACATGCTTTTTGTACTTACAAAGTAAATGGGCATATAAGTAAGGGATTTTATCAAACATATATTTAATTTTTTAAATGGCCACTCTCTGTCTTCAGTTATAGTAATCATTTAGTCATATTTCCAAGAAGTAAGCCAAGACTTATAATGAAAGTGCTTGGCTAAATTATTCCTTTAGTTTTTGAAGTCCACCCTGAAATAACATTAGGATGCTTTATAGGCTCAGGTAATGAGGAATTAAACAACCTAAATTCTTGTGAAGTGAAGTCTAGTGTTTGAAATGTTAGAGATGTGGAGAATGAAAAGCACTCAATAAATTCACCATCTTTTCTCTTTAATACTTTTGTTAATATATAATAGACATAGAATAAATTGTGCATATTTAATTTGTCTAGTTTGATAAATTTGCATGTATAAATGCATGTGAAACCACCAGCACATTTAATAGAATGAAAATATTCATTCAACCCCCAAAGGTTCCTTGTGACTCTTTATCATCCCACATACCCTCATTTCCCTTACACTCATCCACAAACAGCCAGTGATCTTTATGATACTATAGATTAGGGGACATTTTCTAGGATTTTATATAAATGTAATCATCTATGTGAACTTTTTGTCTAGCTTTCTTTCATTCAGTACTTTTTATTTTATTCATGTTGTAGTATGTTTCAATAGTTTCTTTTTATTGCTGAGTAGAATCCCATCACATGTCTATAACACAGTTGTATATCCATTCACCTACTGATTGACATGTGGATTGTTTCACATTTGTGGTTATTACTAATAAAGCTACTATAAACGTTCTATTATAAGTCTTTGTAGGATTATAGCCTCTCATTTCTCTTGGGTAAATACTTGGGAGTAGAATGCTTAGGTTATATGGTAAGTATAGCTTCAACTTTTTAAGAAACTGCCAATTTGGTTTTCTAAAATGGTACGTGATACTACTGTTAAGAGGGCCCCACTGTCTCTATATCCTTACCAATATTTAGGATGGTCAAGATTTGTAATTTTAGCCTTTATAACAAATAGGTGTTAGTGGAATTGCATTGCCTTTGCCTAATGATCAGTGATGTCTGGCATCTTTTCATGTTCTTACTTGCATGTGTGCATATGTATATCTGCTTTGATGAAGTTTCTGTTTAAATATTTTTCCCATTTTTAAAATTTGATGCTGTTTTGTTATTAAGTTTTGAGAATTCCTTAATCTGCCTACAAATCGTTTATCAGCTATATGATTTGCAAATGTTCTAATTTGTCTTCTCATTCTCTAATACTTTCTTTTAAAGAGCAAATTTTTTAAATTTTTTAAATTTTGATAAAGTATAATTTATCAGTTTGTCTTTTGATGTGTCATACTTTTTGAGTTAAACATCCATTTTGAGTTAAATATTGTATATGATAGATTGAAATTCTCTTTTTCATATGGATATCTAAATTGTCCAGCACTAATTTTGAAAAGGCCGTTTTTGCTGCATTGCCTTTGCGGCTATAGTAGAAATCAATTGCCACATATGAGGGTCTATCTTTATTCCATTGATCTATTGCTATACATTGACACCAAAACTATAATCTTGATTGCTGCAACTTTTTCATAAGTTTGAAATTGGATAGCATTAATTTTCCAGTTTTCTTTTTTATATTTTGAATATTCATTTGTTTACTCTAGCTTCTTTACATTTCTAGATGATTTTAGAATCAATTTTTCAATTTCTACCAAAAATTAGCCTACTGGGATTTTGACTGGGATTAAATTAAATTTATGAATCAACTTGGAGAGAATCGACATCCTTATATCATTGAGTCTTCCATCCATAGATATGATATATCTATTTATTTAGGTCTTTATCTCAGTAATATTTTATAGTTTTCAGTACACGTCTTTCACATGTTTTGTCAGATTTATCCTTAAACATATCATAATATGATGCCATTGTAAATTATAGTCTTTATTTTAATCCTCTAAAATTAATTGTGGTAATGGTTGCACAACTTTGTGAACATACAAAAATCCACGTATTTTCTCTTTAAATAAGCAGATTGGCATTATATCTCAATAAAACTATTTTTTATAATGCAGGCGCAGATCACATAAACTTAGCAATACAATGCCCAAAGAAAAGAAAATAATTCAGCATACTTAACCAAATATGGTTTTGAAAATATGAAATATAGTGGAAATCAAATTATATCTACATTATTGAAGTAAAACTCAGAACCTGATGATCGATGTTAAATCAATCATACTAAAATAAATTAGCTATTAAGATTGGCTGAAAGGTCCAGATTTTGATCAATAGTATGCATATCAATAATTTTTGTAATGAAGGAAATCCTGTCATTTTCGACAACGTGGATGATGCCGGAGGGCATTATGTTAAATAAAATAAGCCAGGCACAGAAAGACTAATACCTCATTGTCTCACTTACATGTAGAATCTAAAGAAGTCATCTGCACAAGCAGACAGTAGAATGCTGGTTACCGGGGATTGGTCAGGGGGTTGTGCAGGGACATGTTGGTCAAAGAATACAAATTTCAGTTAGACAGAAGGATTAAGTTCAAGAGATCTATTGTACAACAGGGTGACTGGAGTTAATAACAATGCATTGCATGCTTTATAATTGCTAAAAGAGTAGATTTTAAGTGTTCTTACCACAAAAAACTGGTATGTAAGGTAATGCATAATGCATATGTTAATTAGCTTGATTTAGCCATGCCACAATGTATATATATATTTCAAAACATCATGTTGTACATCATAAATATATCCAGTTTTTATCAATTAAAAACTTAGTTAATTAATTAAAAGTAATTTCTGTAATGAAATTACAGAACAGGTCCTTCATGTTCTTAAGCAGCTATAAGTCTTCGAATTTTCTCCTTTTGCATAAATTTTAATAAAAGTTCCACCTATATATGGGCTTACTTGTTTATGGCCTATAAGACACCCACTTTAACATAAGTTCTGTGAGAAAAGTGATACAATTCACCCTTTATCTCCAGTGCCTAAGACAGTGATTGGGCTGGGGTTGGCACCCGATGGAGATGTGCCAAATCAATGTTCAGATAGCAACTCAGAGCCAGAAGACACCGCAGAGAAAACTGAGAGCATGAAGCTACTTCAAAGTCACACATTATGCATGGTAGGGACAAGACTACAACTCATTTTCTGGATATTCTTTCCATCATGTTTCACATTTTCACAAAGCAAAGCATGGGTAAGTGAAAAGACAGGATTTGAAGTAAAAGCATGTAGGTTTTAGTCCCGTTTCCAATACAGTGAACTCATTTAAATAACCATGGCAAACTATCTTGAAAATTAAATTTTCTCAATTGGAAAACAGTGATAATGACACTTTATTCATAGGACTGTTGTTAGAGTTAAATGAAAGTATGAAAATGAGTAGGCTGGAACTATAAAGCATTGAGAAAAATTATATACTGCCATCATACCTCCCTCTTCATTTTTACTTTTTCTCTAAAAGGCAATTAATAGCTCACAGAAAGAAAGAAAACAGAATTAAGATAGAATTACGATTACCATGTTTGTGGGTGCTCTAAAGCATTTTTGACTGGCTTAGAAATACTATATGTTCCTTGAATTTAAAATCTAACTGAGCTTATCCTTACCTAAATTACTTCTGAAGTTTAAAAATGTGGGATTATTAGAGGTTTTTATATTTTATGTTTTATATTTTATAGACCTCTTCTATAAATTTATTAAAATAATATTTATGAAGTAATAATCAGGAAAATGAGGTTAATACAAACATTTTTATAAACATAAAATTTGATACACAGTGAGCAAACTACTGAAGAAAGTGGGCATCTACATTTCATCCCCATTCTATAACATACAGACTTTATAGAAGATTTTAATTTTCCCAAGATCAGTTCGAATTAACACATGGGAATTTTTTCACTGTTTGAATAACTAACTTATTATAGATATAATTAACAAGAAACCTCAAGTCTCAGTACTTTTCATAAATCACCAGAAGTGAAACCAGCAAAAGACTAATTTCAAAGAACATTTCATTATTTCTAATCCTAGGCTGATTCAAACTAAAAAGACTTTTTTCCCAAAGAAAAAAAAAAGAAACATATAAATTTGAGTAATTGTTTTTCAAAATACCAAAGAAGTTGTGTGCTTCAATAAGTGATATATCAAATGACAAGCCTTACCTGAATTCACCGAGGGCCTAATACTCATGCTTCAAAACATTTTCAAAATGCTTATTTTTCAAAGCTTATGGTTTTCACTTGCAGCCCCATATTTCAACTTTAATTGATTCCCTACAGAACTGGACCTTTATGTTAGTTACAGTGTAACTCACTTGAAAACACTTCAGCATAGACAGTGCATTAGGAGGAGTGCGTTAGATTAAGCTGCGACCCAGGAGCAGCTGGCATTCTAATCAGTCATGCACAGTCGGCTGAGGAACAGATAGATTCTAATCAAGAATGCCCAGTCCAAAAATTTGAGGATTAAAATAAATAGTGATAGTAACAGATTATAACTCATGGAATAAAATAAGAACCATGAATACATACTCATAAATAACTAAAGAAAGAAAAATGTTAATGAGGAGAAGAGCTAGGGCTATCAGTTCTACGTATCACTCTTGTGGTGTTAGGAGGCTTTTATGTTGCCTAAAATTAATTTATTCACTCAGCAATTGTTTTATGTCTACGAGAACCCAATTTTATTTATTTTATTTTATTTTTCTAATTGATAAATAATAATTGTGAATACTCATGGGGTACAAAGTGATGTTTGGATACATATAATTTATGGTGATCAGATCAGGGTAATAAGCATATCTATCATCTCATTTATCATTACTTTGTGTTGGAAAAGTTCAATATTCTCCTTCTAGCTATTTGAAACTGTATAATAAACTGTAGTCATCCAACAGAGGTACAAAACAGGAGAGGGCATTTCTCCTATCTAGCTGTAATTTTGTATGCTTTAACAAATCTCTTTCTATTCCCCTCTTAGATTTCCCCTTCCCAGCCTTCACGGTATCCTCAGTCCTACTTTTCAATTCTATGAGATTGACATTTTTTAGCTTTCATGTGAGTGACAACTTTTCTGTTCCTGGCTATTTCACTTAACGTAATATTTAACAAATATTTATTGGGAACTTAGTATATATCAGGGACTGTTCTAGGCAGGTAAGATGAAACTATTACAAATGAAAAGACACACATAGAGCCCTCATAAGATAGTTACATTCTTTCTCACTTATGAAAACTATTTCATAGAATAAACTCTGTGTGAATGTAAGTTAGGTTTTTGTATAGTAAACTAAAATTTGTCAGGTCTTTTAAAATAATTATCATTTCCCATCCTGTTTCTTTGGAATTCCACACCAATAAGAACAAGATAATATAAAAGAAGAAGGAAGTGGAGAAGAAAGATTAGTACTGTTGAGTCTCAAATATTCAGAAACCTAGAGACTACACAATTAATTAAACTAATTGGGAAATTTCACGAGAGTAAAAATTGTTTAATAACAATAATAGTAGTATTAGTGATAATAATAGTCTAAAATGGAAAGTAGGGTTAGAATTGAATATCACCTCAGTTGGCAATTTCCAGAACTGGATAATTAGGACATCTTCAGGATCAAAGAGACTCTAAAATTGCTTTTATCTTGGGGATATACAGTGAAGGTGACCTCAGGCTGGGATATTCACCTGACTGCTGAGAAGCTTGGAACATTTCGTTGCAAACCATGCCAGCCCACTAAAGCAGCAAGCTGTTTCTGCTTCTCCCAACAAATTCAGAATGGAAATGAAATTCCAATTATGCAGCAAATGCAGGTAGTATAATTAAAATTTCTATTTCATTACTTCACATCCTTTAACTCTCTTAGGATGCATTGCTGAAACTATGAACCTGTAGATATCAGCCACGGGTAACTCTATAAAAAGCAAAATGTTGACTGATTTGAGTTTGCATTTTTCATTTAAATATACCATTATTAGAAACAAATGTGCCTTTTTGTTTTAAGATGGCCAACTACAAACATTACAGTCATAATTATTGCAAGCAGAAGTTGCTAAAATTAGGCAAAAGTTTGAGGATAAACATTGCATACCCACATTGTATTGCTCTGAAGACACTTAACCAATTACAAGGGCAAATACAGTGGGAAAGTCAGCAGACACCGCCTTAGCCAAATGATCCAGGTTAACATCACCAGTAAATAAGATATATCATCACAGATACCTTTGATATGATACAGGGACATAGATGGACAATAACATCACTTCTGAGGTATTCTTTCCAAAAATGTACAGTCTCAACCTTAGGAGAAAACAAAAGGCAAACTCAAATTGAGAGATATTCTAAAAAGTAACCAATTAGTACTTATCAAAAATGTCAAGGTCAGGAAAGAGAAGAAGAAACTGAGGAACTATCACAAATTGGTAGAGACTACGCCAACAATTAAATGTAATGTGGAACTCCGGATTAGATCCTAGCACAGGAAAAGTATATTAGGAGCCAAAACAGTGAAATTTGAATAAGGGGTGTAACTTCGTTAATGGCATTGTAATAATGTGAATGATAATTGTTTCATAGTTTGTAAATTGTAAAAAGAAGGAACCGAGGGAAAAGAATATGTGAACTCTGTAATATTTTCACAACTCTTCTGTAAGTCTAAAACTATTTCAAAAAGAAAAAAGACAGGTAGTGGATTACATTTTAGAAAATATAATCCAAAGCAAATTGTTGATTCAACATTAAAACATCTTGTAGTGGCCAGGCACAGGGGCTCACGCCTGTAATCCCAGCACTTTGGGAGGCCCAGGCAGACGGATCACGAGGTCAGGAGATTGAGACCATCCTGGCTAACACGGTGAAACCCCATCTCTACTAAAAATACAGAAAATTAACCGGGCGCGGTGGCAGGCGCCTGTGGTCCCAGCTATTCGGAAGGCTGAGCCAGGAGAATGGCGTGAACCTGGGAGACGGAGCTTGCAGTGAGCCGAGATGGCGCCACTGCACTCCAGCCTGGGCGACAGACCAAGACTCTGTCTCAAAAAAAAATAAATAAATAAAAATAAAAAATTAAAATAAAATCTTGTAGTATTACTCTTTCTAGAGTAAAATCGAACAAGTGACTTTTTCTCCCTTGCATTTCTTCTAGATTGAGACTAGACCTGTCTAAATTTTCATTCAGTCACGTTTGTTATGACTGAACTACAGATCCAAAATACTGCTTTACAATGGAGAACACACCTTTAACTAAGGTGTGATTTTTTGTTACTGTAATATTTTTATATAATTATCAAAGCAAGCTGCACCAAACAAGCCAGAGATTGATATGCTGGGGTGTCCATCTAGCTCTTTCCAGATAGACTTCAATTTGGCTAAAATTTAGAAGTATTTTTCTTGTGAGCACGTCACATGGATGTCAAAAAGTTGTCTCCAAAACTTACGCTGTCAGCTTTAATAGAGCCTGCTTATATAGATGAAAAAATAAAAATTTCTTCCTTAAAAAATAACAACACAGAGATTCTTGCCAGTGAAAACTTGCAACTGAAAATTATTTGAACTCTAAATAACTATAGACATTAGATATTATTTCTTGAGGGCAGAACATATTTTTGAGTTAGAGGTTATAATGAGAAATCTTGAACACTTGTGGAGTGATGCCAACTCCAAATAAACTGCAACTTGCTTGCCTTTTCTTCAGTAGCAAATATTTAGCTCTTTGTTGCATTTTTTTTCTATACATAGTCAGTACCAAAACTTTTGAAAGATAATTTATGTCGCCCAGTAGGACCCAAACATGAAAAATAACATAGGCAGTATCTGGCTCATGGATCCTGACAATTATGGTCTATTCAATTTCACTAATCTTACTTCATTTTACTCATATCACAAGTTGAAGACTATAAAATTTCTTTTTTTTTTTTAATTTATTTATTATTATTGTACTTTAAGTTGTAGGGTATGTGCATAACGTGCAGGTTTGTTACATATGTATACTTGTGCCATGTTGCTGTGCTGCACCCATCAACTCATCATTTACATCAGGTATAACTCCCAATGCAATCCCTTCCCCCCTCCCCATGATAGGCCCCAGTGTGTGATGTTCCCCTTCCCGAGTCCAAGTGATCTCATTGTTCAGTTCCCTCCTATGAGTGAGAACATGCGGTGTTTGGTTTTCTGTTCTTGTGATAGTTTGCTAAGAATGATGGTTTCCAGCTGCATCCATGTCCCTACAAAGGATGCAAACTCATCCTTTTTGATGGCTGCATAGTATTCCATGGTGTATATGTGCCACATTTTCTTAATCCAATCTGTCACTGATGGACATTTGGGTTGATTCCAAGTCTTTGCTATTGTGAATAGTGCTGCAATAAACATACGTGTGCATGTGTCTTTATAGCAACATAATTATAATCCTTTGGGTATATACCCAGTAATGGGATGGCTGGGTCATATGGTACATCTAGTTCTAGATCCTTGAGGAATCGCCATACTGTTTTCCATAATGGTTGAACTAGTTTACAATCCCACCAACAGTGTAAAAGTGTTCCTATTTCTCCACATCCTCTCCAGGACTTGTTGTTTCCTGACTTTTTAATGATCGCCATTCTAACCGGTGTGAGATGGTATCTCATTGTGGTTTTGATTTGCATTTCTCTGATGGCCAGTGATGATGAGCATTTTTTCATGTGTCTGTTGGCTGTATGAATGTCTTCTTTTGAGAAATGTCTGTTCATATCCTTTGCCCACTTTTTGATGGGGTTGTTTGTTTTTTTCTTGTAAATTTGTTTGAGTTCTTTGTAGGTTCTGGATATTAGCCCTTTGTCAGATGAGTAGATTGCAAAAATTTTCTCCCATTCTGTAGGTTGCCTGTTCACTCTGATGGTAGTTTCTTTTGCTGTGCAGAAGCTCTTTAACTTAATGAGATCCCATTTGTCAATTTTGGCTTTTGCTGCTGTTGCTTTTGGTGTTTTAGACATGAAGTCTTTGCCCATGCCTATGTCCTGAATGGTACTACCTAGGTTTTCCTCTAGGATTTTTATGGTATTAGGTCTAACATTTAAGTCTCTAATCCATCTTGAATTAATTTTCGTATAAGGAGTAAGGAAAGGATCCAGTTTCAGCTTTCTACTTATGGCTAGCCAATTTTCCCAGCACCATTTATTAAATAGGGAATCCTTTCCCCATTTCTTGTTTCTCTCAGGTTTGTCAAAGATCAGATGGCTGTAGATGTGTGGTATTATTTCTGAGGACTCCGTTCTGTTCCATTGGTCTATATCTCTGTTATGGTACCAGTACCATGCTGTTTTGGTTACTGTAGCCTTGTAGTAGAGTTTGAAGTCAGGTAGCGTGATGCCTCCAGCTTTGTTCTTTTGACTTAGGATTGTCTTGGAGATGCGGGCTCTTTTTTGGTTCCATATGAACTTTAAAGCAGTTTTTACCAATTATGTGAAGAAACTCATTGGTAGCTTGATGCGGATGGCATTGAATCTATAAATTACCTTGGGCAGTATGGCCATTTTCACGATATTGATTCTTCCTATCCATGAGCATGGTATGTTCTTCCATTTGTTTGTGTCCTCTTTTATTTCACTGAGCAGTGGTTTGTAGTTCTCCTTAAAGAGGTCCTTTACATCCCTTGTCAGTTGGATTCCTAGGTATTTTATTCTCTTTGAAGCAATTGTGAATGGAAGTTCATTCCTGATTTGGCTCTCTGTTTGTCTGTTACTGGTGTATAAGAATGCTTGTGATTTTTGCACATTAATTTTGTATCCTGAGACTTTGCTGAAGTTGCTTATCAGCTTAAGGAGATTTTGGGCTGAGACAATGGGGTTTTCTAAATATACAATCATGTCATCTGCAAACAGGGACAGTTTGACTTCTTCTTTTCCTAACTGAATACCCTTGATTTCTTTCTCTTGCCTAATTGCCCTAGCCAGAACTTCCAACACTATGTTGAATAGGAGTGGTGAGAGAGGGCATCCCTGTCTTGTGCCAGTTTTCAAAGGGAATTTTTCCAGTTTTTGCCCATTCAGTATGATATTGGCTGTGGGTTTGTCATAAATAGCTCTTATTATTTTGAGGTACGTTCCATCAATACCGAATTTATTGAGCGTTTTTAACATGAAGGGCTGTTGAATTTTGTCAAAAGCCTTTTCTGCATCTATTGAGATGATCATGTGGTTCTTGTCTTTGGTTCTGTTTATATGCTGGATTATGTTGATTGATTTGCGAATGTTGAACCAGCCTTGCATCCCAGGGATGAAGCCCACTTGATCATGGTGGATAAGCTTTTTGATGTGTTGCTGAATCCGGTTTGCCAGTATTTTAATGAGGATTTTTGCATCGATGTTCATCAGGGATATTGGTCTAAAATTCTCTTTTTTTGTTGTGTCTCTGCCAGGCTTTGGTATCAGGATGATGTTGGCCTCATAAAATGAGTTAGGGAGGATTCCCTCTTTTTCTATTGATTGGAATAGTTTTGGAAGGAATGGTACCAACTCCTCCTTGTACCTCTGGTAGAATTCAGCTGTGAATCCATCTGGTCCTGGACTTTTTTTGGTTGGTAGGCTATTAATTATTGCCTCAATTTCAGAGCCTGCTATTGGTCTATTCAGGGATTCAACTTCTTCCTGGTTTAGTCTTGGAAGAGTGTAAGTGTCCAGGAAATTATCCATTTCTTCTAGATTTTCCAGTTTATTTGCGTAGAGGTGTTTCTAGTATTCTCTGATGGTAGTTTGTATTTCTGTGGGGTCGGTGGTGATATCCCCTTTATCATTTTTTATTGAGTCTATTTGATTCTTCTCTCTTTTCTTCTTTATTAGTCTTGCTAGTGGTCTGTCAATTTTGTTGATCTTTTCAAAAAACCAACTCCTGGATTCATTGATTTTTTGGAGAGTTTTTTGTGTCTCTATCTCCTTCAGTTCCGCTCTGATCTTAGTTATTTCTAGCCTTCTGCTGGCTTTCGAATGTGTTTGCTCTTGCTTCTCTAGTTCTTTTAATTGTGATGTTAGAGTGTCAATTTTAGATCTTTCCGGCTTTCTCTTGTGGGCATTTAGTGCTATAAATTTCCCTCTACACACTGCTTTAAATGTGTCCCAGAGATTCTGGTATGTTGTATCTTTGTTTTCATTGGTTTCAAAGAACATCTTTATTTCTGCCTTCATTTCGTTATGTACCCAGTAGTCATTCAGGAGCAGGTTGTTCAGTTTCCATGTAGTTGAGCGGTTTTGATTGAGTTTCTTAGTCCTGAGTTCTAGTTTGATTGCACTGTGGTCTGAGAGACAGTTTGTTATAATTTCTGTTCTTGTACATTTGCTGAGGAGTGCTTTACTTCCAATTACGTGGTCAATTTTGGAGTAAGTACGATGTGGTGCTGAGAAGAATGTATATTCTGTTGATTTGGGGTGGAGAGTTCTATAGATGTCTATTAGGTCTGCTTGCTGCAGAGATGAGTTCAATTCCTGGATATCCTTGTTAACTTTCTGTCTCGTTGATCTGTCTAATGTTGACAGTGGAGTGTTGAAGTCTCCCATTATTATTGTATGGGAGTCTAAGTCTCTTTGTAAGTCTCTAAGGACTTGCTTTATGAATCTGGGTGCTCCTGTATTGGGTGCATATATATTGAGGATAGTTAGCTCTTCCTGTTGAATTGATCCCTTTACCATTATGTAATGGCCTTCTTTGTCTCTTTTGATCTTTGATGGTTTAAAGTCTGTTTTATCAGAGACTAGTATTGCAACCCCCGCTTTTTTTGGTTCTCCATTTGCTTGGTAAATCTTCCTCCATCCCTTTATTTTGAGCCTATGTATGTCTCTGCATGTGAGATGGGTCTCCTGAATACAGCAGACTGATGGGTCTTGACTCTTTATCCAGTTTGCCAGTCTGTGTCTTTTAATTGGAGCATTTAGTCCATTTACATTTATGGTTAAGATTGTTATGTGTGAACTTGATCCTGCCATTATGATATTAACTGGTTATTTTGCTCGTTAGTTGATGCAGTTTCTTCCTAGCCTCGATGGTCTTTACCTTTTGGCATGTTTTTGCAATGGCTGGTACTGGTTGTTCCTTTCCATGTTTAGTGCTTCCTTCAGGGTCTCTTGTAAGGCAGGCCTAGTGGTGACAAAATCTCTAAGCATTTGCTTATCTGTAAAGGATTTTATTTCTCCTTCACTTATGAAACTTAGTTTGGCTGGATATGAAATTCTGGGTTGAAAATTCTTTTCTTTAAGAATGTTGAATATTGGCCACCACTCTCTTCTGGCTTGGAGAGTTTCTGCTGAGAGATCTGCTGTTAGTCTGATGGGCTTCCCTTTGTGGGTAACCCGACCTTTCTCTCTGGCTGCCCTTAAGATTTTTTCCTTCATTTCAACTTTGGTGAATCTGGCAATTATGTGTCTTGGAGTTGCTCTTCTCGAGGAGTATCTTTGTGGCGTTCTCTGTATTTCCTGGATTTGAATGTTGGCCTGCCCTACTAGGTTGGGGAAGTTCTCCTGGATGATATCCTGTAGAGTGTTTTCCAACTTGGTTCCATTTTCCCCCTCACTTTCAGGCACCCCAATCAGACGTAGATTTGGTCTTTTTACATAATCCCATACTTCTTGCAGGCTTTGTTCATTTCTTTTTCTTCTTTTTTCTTTTGGTTTCTCTTCTCGCTTCATTTCATTCATTTGATCCTCAATCGCTGATACTCTTTCTTCCAGTTGATCGAGTCGGTTACTGAAGCTTGTGCATTTGTCACGTGTTTCTCGTGTCATGGTTTTCATCTCTTTCATTTCGTTTATGACCTTCTCTGCATTAATTACTCTAGCCATCAATTCTTCCACTTTTTATTCAAGATTTTTAGTTTCTTTGCGCTGGGTACGTAATTCCTCCTTTAGTTCTGAGAAATTTGATGGGCTGAAGCCTTCTTCTCTCATCTCGTCAAAGTCATTCTCCGTCCAGCTTTGATCCATTGCTGGCGATGAGCTGCGCTCCTTTGCCGGGGGAGATGCGCTCTTATTTTTTGAATTTCCAGCTTTTCTGCCCTGCTTTTTCCCCATCTTTGTGTTTTTTTCTGCCTCTGGTCTTTGATGATGGTGATGTACTGATGGGGTTTTGGTGTAGGTGTCCTTCCTGTTTGATAGTTTTCCTTCTAACAGTCAGGACCCTCAGCTGTAGGTCTGTTGGAGATTGCTTGAGGTCCACTCCAGACCCTGTTTGCCTGGGTATCAGCAGCAGAGGCAGCAGAAGATAGAATATTTCTGAACAGCAAGTGTACCTGTCTGATTCTTGCTTTGGAAGCTTCCTCTCAGGGGTGTACTCCACCCTGTGAGGTGTGGGGTGTCAGACTGCCCCTAGTGGGGGATGTCTCCCAGTTAGGCTACTCAGGGGTCAGGGACCCACTTGAGCAGGGAGTCTGTCCCTTCTCAGATCTCAACCTCCGTGTTGGGAGATCCACTGCTCTCTTCAAAGCTGTCAGACAGTGTTGTTTGCGTCTGCAGAGGTTTCGGCTATGTTTGTTATTGCCCTGTCCCCAGAGGTGGAGTCTACAGAGACAGGCATGTTTCCTTGAGCTGCTGTGAGCTCCACCCAGTTTGAGCTTCCCAGCAGCTTTGTTTACCTACTTAAGCCTCAGCAACGGCGGGCGCCCCTCCCCCAGCCTCGCTGCTGCCTTGTGGGTAGATCACAGACTGCTGTGCTAGCAATGAGGGAGGCTCTGTGGGTGTGGGACCCTCCCGGCCAGGTGTGGGATATGATCTCCTGGTGTGCCTGTTTGCTTAAAGCGCAGTATTGGGGTGGGAGTTACCTGATTTTCCAGGTGTTGTGTGTCTCAGTTCCCCTGGCTAGGAAAAGGGATTCCCTTCCCCCTTGCGCTTCCCAGGTGAGGCAATGCCTCGCCCTGCTTCAGCTCTCGCTGGTCGGGCTGCAGCAGCTGACCAGCACCGATCGTCAGGCACTCCCCAGTGAGATGAACCCAGTACCTCAGTTGAAAATGCAGAAATCACCGGTCTTCTGTGTTGCTCGCGCTGGGAGTTGGAGACTGGAGCTGTTCCTATTCGGCCATCTTGCTCCGCCCTCCCCTGAAGAGTATAAAATTTCTACTTGGTCACTGTTACAATAATCTATGTTAATGGAAATAATTAAGTACCTCAATTTAAATCTAATTTCTCAATAATACTTATTTTGAGATCTAGCAGTGGTTAAGTAACTCTGTAATTAAATTATAAGAGTTTGTTTCATCAGAAACCATCACCTTCACAATTATCTTAAGGCTAAATTACTATGTACATAAATTGTGCAAAGCGCTATGCGAATTTTCTTCTCACAAGAACAAGAAATGAGCTGACATCCTCTTTCTTCCCTGTTGGCTTCCCATTTCCTCTCTTCTGTAATCCATATGATATGTTTACACTGTTTTCCTGTCCATCATTTAAATGACTTGCAAGAGAATATTCCATATTCTTCAGTTTTAGCACTACATTACATATTTGCTCTCCTTTTTTTGTTCTACCGTAATTTAAGTGACTGTTCACAAGGATAACCTTTGCAACACCAGAGCCGTAAAGTTTCAAAGCATCTTAACTCTAATGATCATCCTCTCCACTTCAGCCCACATATGCAGCATTACCTTGAAACACACCACCACCTCTCACTGATCAACCTTCAAGATCTGATCACAGCATCAGTTTTCTTCCAAATCTCCCAATGTGTGCATCCTTCAAATACTAACTTTTACTGCACAATTTAATCCCTTCCTCCTGTCCTATTTCCCAAGCTTCTCTTCTGGCCTCATTCACTTCCTTAACCAGACTAACCATGGTCAGTCTTTAAGATGTGATCTCAAATAAGCAGCCAATAATTAATTTTTTGCTTTACATACTTTGGTAGTTCCTAATTCCACGTTAATATTTCTGTTTCTCCATCTCTATTTGAAATGACTAAGTATAACAGGAGAAAACTCATGTTATTGCACAAATTGGTCTTGTTACAAACTTAAAATCTAACTGCAACTGATTAAACAATATTAACAACAAATTATTTTATTTATTATTTATCCAAAATTAATTATCTCTTCAATAACTGCCTCCCAGTAATTTAGACTTTTGCCAATTTCTAGATGCAGCCAACTCTATAAGCAAATGACTTTATCTTGTTTATTTAAAAAGTGCAAAATTATTTTCAAATTATTGAATTCAAATTCAAATTATTTTCCCCTTTTTCAAATGTTTTTCTATAATTTATCATTCATTATTATTTGCCTTGTGACACAAAGGAAAGAAATAATATAAAAAAGTAAAAAAAAAAATATGGATTTGCCACTTACTTACTGGATAATCTTTTTCTTTTTCTTTTTTTTTTTTTTTTTTTTGAGACGGAGTCTCGCTCTATTGCCCAGGCTGGAGTGCAGTGGCGCGATCTTGGCTCACTGCAAGCTCCGCCTCCCGGGTTCACGCCATTCTCCTGCCTCAGCCTGGAGTAGCTGGGACTACAGGCGCCCGCCACCTCGCCCGACTAATTTTTTGTATTTTTAGTAGAGATGGGATTTCACCCTGTTAGCCAGGATGGTCTGGATCTCCTGACCTCATGATCCGTCCGCCTGGGCCTCCCAAAGTGCTGGGATTACAGGCGTTAGCCACCGCGCCCGGCACTTACTGGATAATCTTAAACCAACTATTTATCACCTCATTTTCTTCCAATTTAAAATAAATGTAAAAAAATATGAAAGGAAAATATCTTGGGCCCCCCAAATCACTGAGAAAAACTCAAGCTGGAAGCTGCTTAAGGTGAAGCTGCCTCCCATTCTATTGGAATTATCCCTGTGCTCACTGAGATAGATGCATATCTGATTACCTCCTTTGGAAAGGCTACTGGGAAACTCAAAATAATGCAACTGTTTGTGTCTCACCTATCTGTGACCTGGAAGCTCCCTCCCACTTCTAGTCTTCCTGCCTTTGCTTCAAGTTGTCCCGCCTTTCTGACAGAACCAATGTACTTCTTACATATGTTGATTGATATCTTGTCTCTAAAATGTATAAAACCAAGCTGTGTCCCAACCACCTTGGGCACAAATCATCAGGACTTCCTGAGGCTTCACGGGCACGTCCTCAACCTTGGCAAAATATGCCTTCTAAATTAACTGAAACCTGTCTCAGATTTTCTGGGTTCACAAATTTTTACCTTAAAGTTGTTGTGAAAATTAAATGAGATCTTCTAAGACCTGACACGGACTGCTTCATGGCAATTATTTGTATTTAAAGAGCTCTGTTCTTTTCCCTCATTTAACATCCTAATTTCATTCTGTCTTCTTTTTGTCTAATCATTTGTTTCCTTATCTACCCCCTAATTTCACCCTGTGTCTTAATTAATTATCTCAATCTCAGTCTATAAACACACAAAATTTCCTCGGTTCTTAAAAAAAAAAAATCACCTTCTTTCCTTACCCAGGTTTTCCTCAAGTTATTATTTCTTATTTCTATTTACTTCAAAGCCTTGCAAGGCTTGAAAATGTAGTCTGGGTTTGCAGGCTATATTTAAATTTGACTCACCAACCCACTGATATCAGGATCCCTTGCCCACTGTCTGTGCACCACATTTCTAGCCACCTTAGTTTTGTGTTAAAGAAATATTTAAGTCTTTTTTCTTTCCTTAGCAGCTATGTCAATCAACACATCTGGCTGTTTTTAACATGAAAACATTATGAGATCTGTCCCTTTCATTCTGCTCACTTTCCATTCTCTCAGATTATTATACATGTATGGTGTAAAACAAGACTTTCTAAAGTGGATTATAACCCCTGCCTCATTCGTTCTTCCTAATACTTCCATTTTTATCATCTGAAGCAAACAGAGCTAATCTACATCACTATGGTCCTTTAAAAAATAGAATATTCACATTTTCTAAAATAGCTTTTTTTTTTTGCATAGATGAATTTTGAGTGCAGGTCCCACGTACAGTCTAATTGCAAAAGATATTATCTTCTATACCTCTCACCTTGCACCACAACCTATAGTCATGCTGAACTTCATTTTTCTTCTACTGTCTCTAAACATATGCACATATCCTTTCTATCTCATCTTCCTGTTAAATCAAAGCCAACTTTTAATGTGCAGATTAAATGTCTTCCAGATCTACCCACGTATCACCCAAAGTTTTTGTCTCTAGTTCTCTAAGGTGCTTTGTAACTGCATTGTACAATTAGTTCAGTTTATTCTTATTATGATTGTATATGCATTGGTAATTCCATACAAGACTGTCATTTCTGAGGCCATATGTTTTAGTACAATTCTTCAAACTATGATCTAAAGAGTAGTTCCATCAAAATTGCTTGGAATACTTGTTAAAAATTAGATTGTAGTGCTTACTTTAGACTGACTGCATCTCTATTTATAGAGCTAGGACCCATGAATGTGCTTCTTAATAAGCTAATATTAAATACACTAACATTGAGCACTATTATTAAATAGAATAGAATTGATTTTGGCAGAAGATGGATTTGTGTGAAATTATAGCTCGATGCTTTTGGGTAGTAGTATAACTTCTCATGGTATGAATTTTGTCATCCATAAAATGAGAATAAAAATAATAATACCTACCACATGAATCTGGTGGGAAAAATAAACATAATGAAATATGCCTAAAATATCACAGACCTAAAAATTATATATTTTTACAAATAAATAACATTTTATAATATCCCAGACAAATCAATTTAATTTTCCTTCTTTAACTCCTTTCCCAGAGCCTCACATCCTCGAAAATGCCATATTGGGTGGGTCTTTTTTTTCACATGTACCAGATAGTATCTACCTAATTCCTTGCAAATCAGAGGGGCTTGAAAATGTTTACTTTTACAAAAGGCAATGAAGAGAGAAAATTTGTTTCTAGTAATGTTATATTTGTATGCATGATATTGAAATTAAGGCAAACTTTAGAAGGTTGTTAAAAGTTTTATGAGCACTTATAAAATCTATCAATGATTAAAAGAAATAATAAGGACTATCAAAAGTTATGGAAATCTAGTCTCACTTTAAAAATAGAGTATTAGACTTGAAATGAAGTTCATATCAAGGACATTGTGCATTTTGACTTCAGCAAGGCATTTAACAAAAACATATCAATTGCCTTTTGGATATAATTGATAAATATGTTTATTATACTGCTGGGTATACTGACAGCTGCCTAAACACCTGTGTTCTAAACAACTATGTATTGAATAAAGAGGCAGACTTGGGGTATTAGAAAAAAAAAGAAATGTACTTTGAGTCATGGGACCTGATGAGTAAGGAGATTGCAATCCAGCGTGTGGCTGGGCATGATGGAGCTCGCCTGTAATCCCAGCATTTTAGGAGGCCAAGGGAGGCGGATTTCTTGAGCCAGGAGTTCAAGACCAGCCTGGGCAAAATGGCACCCAGATAAAACCCCACCTTTACAAAAAAGTACAAAAAATAGCCAGATGTGTAGTGGAGCATACCTGTAGTCCCAGCTACTCTGAAGGCTGAGGTGGGAGAATCACTTGAGCCTGGGAAGTTGAGTCTGCAGTGAGCCATGACCATGCCTCACACCACCGCACTCCAGCCTGGGTGACAGAGTGAGGCCCTGTATTCAAAAAAAAAAAAAAAAAAAAAAGAAAAGAAAAAAAAGAAAAGAAAAGAAGGAAAGAAAAGAAAAGAAAAAAGCAATCCCGCTTGCGTTTCCACTCAGCAAGCCACGTGCATGTGCCTGGAGTGATGCTATACCACCTGGAGGAAGCACATCCACAGAAGGGCATTTCTGCTCTCAGGGCTGATCTGCCCAGAGGGGGCTCCATTTTTTAATATGCACAAAATCTCTATGTGGTAGTTGTACAGATTAGAGTCAGCTTGATCCCTACATGCAAAAATATGGAGATACAGAAGACAGAGTTTTCCATACGAAGTGACAGAGATTTCCACACCAAGGGGACAGTATGATTCTGTACATCCCAGAGTAGTACCAAAGTGATAATGACCCTAGTCAGATTCACAGTTTACTAAAACCCAAAAGAGTATGTGGGAAGGGTAGGAAAGTAGATGAAAAACTGAAAAGGCCTACTGCTTAGGACAAAGGATGACTCAGCATCTACCTACAGAGACCAATGACTAAAGACCAGATGGGAATAAACACATCCCAGCAGTGCCATCTGGACAGAGGGAGACACTGAGTAACAGATGCCCTCCCATCCTGTGACTTGGCACTCTGTCAGCCTCTGGGAGCTTAATGAGAGCCTAGGCCCAGGAGTAGGTAAACCCTGAACTAACTGAGATTAAACTTCTTCCAGCTGACAAAATGAGAGATAAAAATGAATCTTAAGTAATATTGAAAGTGAAACATTACATAGACCGAGATTCATACCTGCTACCCAAACATAGATTGAGATTAAATGTTAGGTTAACTATTTGAAAGTTGGAGTAAATTAGATTATATTTACATAATTAGGACACTTTACAGAATCAGAGGGTAAAAAAAGATAATTCAGGGGAAACACCATATAATTGGCTGACTTAGCACTGTTAACTACTATTTTGGAATATATAGATTTCTAAGAACTGCCTTCATGGATAGTGCTTCTTGCACTTTCCCTCTTGCCTCTCCCAGGAGACTATCTCGGTTTTCATGCACTTGTAGAATACACTTTTAAAAGCATCCATGCAATAGCCCAACTGTTTTACATCAGTAGTTTTATTGCACATGAATGGAAAATTAAGTGAAATGTATATGCTGCAAAAAGTCTAAAGAAAATTAGACTTCCAATTATAATACTTAACTTTCAATATCACACTTTCTACTGTTACCAAGATTGTATAACTGAATTTTTAGCTTTTAGTTAGGAACCTCATTCCCTCTAGGGCCTGACGTATGCCATTGATTAAATCTTAAACCATCTAAGGAAGTTAGAGAGGCTCCAAAGCCTGGTAAGTCTCAGTCCTGCTTTTCTTCAGCCTGCATATAATTAGTCAGTGTCATGTCTGATCTCTGCACCTAACTCAGGAACTGAATGGAGTATTCATGATTAATTGGCAGAGAAACCCAAAATTAATCTGTCTGCTCATTGCTTCTGTGCTGAGATTATATAATTTGACTTTTTCTCAGTAAATTAGACAAGATTTTCTTTCTTTACTTGTTTCTTACTCTTTCTCAAAACATAATTACTTAAATTTGAATGGAATAAAAACAACTCTTTAACATATGTAAATTAAAATGATTTTAGTTGGCATCAGAAACTTTATGAATGAAAATAATGAAAACACTTTCTCATAGAAAGGCAAAAAAAGTTCTGTGAATCTGAATAATGTATCTTTTAAAGCAAAGCATTAGTATTTTTAGAAGATCCTTTATCTTTTAAATATAATAAATACTTTTTTGTTCATTCTAGAAACATTTGAAAATTCAGAAAGCAACATAAATTAAGAAAACTAAGGCAAGTCTAGGCAACATAGTGATACCCTGCCTCTACAAAAAGTAAAGCAAAACAAAATAATTCGTATGTGGTGGCATATGTTTATAGTCCCCGCTACTTGGGAGGCTGAGGTGGGAGGATTTCATGAGCCTAGGAGGTTGAGGCTGCAGTAAGCCATGATCATACCACTGCACTCCAGCCTGGGCAACAGAGTGAGAGCCTGTATCAAAAACTGAAATAAAATTATGGATAATCCACCTGTGAGAGATAAACCTAGCATTTTCACTTGTTCTATTCTACTTCATTTCCATATCGGGGAGAGGGGGAGAAGTGTCAAAAAATGCATATTTGGAATTTTTTCCTTAATAATATATTCTGAACATCTTTCAATGTAATGAAATATTCATATGCAGCATCATTTTTAAAGCCCACACAAGATTCTATTGTAAAACTTTAACACGAATTGATTAACCCATCACTCATTGCTGGGCTAGCTTGTTAAAAAAAATTAACTCTGATAAATTGGCTTTGATAAATGATTGATGTAGTAGAATATTTATAAATATCCACAATGAATTCTTAAGGATAAGCTTCTAGAGTTTAATTGCAGACCACAGAGTATCCACTTTTGGGATTGGATTTTGGCTGTCACAGCCAATTCATCCTCCCAAAAGTCTCTATCAGCATTAATCTCCTCCGCAATTGTCAGAGTTCACATTTCCAAAACCTCACCAACGTGAGAATTTCTCTCGTTTGACCAACTTAAAGTATATACCATACCAATTTTACTTTGCATTTATTTATTTACTAGTGAGTTTTAACCTTTTTGAAATGTTTATTTGTCACTTCTATGTATTCATTGGTGATTTAAAAAAAAATTATTGTCCTTTATACGTTTTTAAGGAGTGTTATCTTTTACTTCTTCATTTTTAAGAGCTCTCTTTGAACTATTAAAGAATGAGTATTTTGTGTCAAATATATTGCAAACATTAGTTTTATAAGTTTACAAGTTTACTGTTACTCTTTTAAACTCTGTATTCAAGTATAATTACAGAAAAAGTATATTTATAAAGTATACAGCTTGAAGAACTTTTGCAAATAACACACCTGTGTATTAGCACCCACATATGGAAACAGGGCAACATGACATCCAGAGACCTTTCTGCTACTTCTAGTCTTTATTTTCCCAGTAAAGATTATCAGTATTCTAACAGCATAAGTTAGTTTTATGTTTGTTTGTGTAACCTCATATATTTGAAAGCATATTTTATGTATTCTTTCATGCCTGCTTTCTCTCGCTCAACATTATATTTCTGAAATTTTTTCAGAGCATTGCATTCATTCCACTGAATTCCCCTGTATTTCCTCTGTGTGGTACTAACCTCACTTGTGATAGGTATTTGGGTAGTTTTCAGTTTGGGACTAGAAAATCTGAGAGATGTAACAAACAGAAAAATAACTAGTAAATTGAGCAGATGAAGTCATTTTAAACATAAATAAAATAAGCAAATTTCCCCCGGTTGAAAACAAAACAAGCCTTCAGATGGAAAGGGACCACCAAGCTATAACAGGACAAATGAAAGCAGACCTATCATTAGACATATCAATGTGAAACATCAGTATGGCAAGAAAAACGTCATTCAGAAAGAGGGAGAAAACAGGTTATATTCAAAGCAACGAAAATCGCATTGGCATTTCACTTTCCACCTAACATACTACAGGTAAAACACAATGAAACGATGCTTTCAAACATGTAGGAAATGTATTTTTGCCCAGAAATCCATATCCATCTACCTCATTAATAATTCTGTAGGTAAAATAAAGATACCAACAGACATGTACAAAGCATTAGAGTATTTATCTCCCACATATTTTTTCTGAGTAATTTATTTAAGGATTTTACTCCGAAAAAAAAAAAAAAAAAAGTGAGGGTGTAAACATAAAATAGAGACACTGGATTTAACCAAGGAGAGTAATGAAGGGAGTTCCTAGCTGTACAACTGTCCAGCAGGTCTACAGAGCAACCAGGGAAAACTCCAGGACAGTTAAAAGCAATGCAAGATCTCTGGACTTGAAACATAAAGATGCTCTCCAAACTGGAAAAGGAATTCAATGGCCCTCCATTCAGGGGATCAGATATACTCCAAGTGATACACAGATCAAACAGGAAGAGGACTCCCAAAGTTTCTACCTTTAGAATCAGTTTTTTTAGGAAAAGTTATAAAGATTTAATTATGGTTAAAAATATATTGCAATTATTATCTACTTTGTATATTTGTAAAAGTACACAGACAGCTGTTGGGAGGAGGAAAGGAAGAAAAAGGTGGAAGAAAACGCAAATGAGAAAATATATTCATCTTTCAAATTGAAGAAGTACAAGATATTGATTGAGCAATAATTAGAAGTTTAAACATATAATTTGTATGAAAATATTACCATGCTGCCACTTAACAGCAGTACAAAAACCATGTAGTTATTTGCTTCTAAAATTGATTTAATCTTTTTAGCAAAGCTCGTATTACATCTATTGTTTCCAATTTAAACTGTTTCTTTTCAGTAACTCAATTTATTCCACAGAAATGCCTTGTCTTCAAGATTTCCTTTCCCTCAAATACTTTTCTTTATCCAACACCAAATTGATACAGATTCTCAGCAGGAGAGGGCTATGTGAGCTCCTGTGCCGCGTTCTCTGGGTCCCTGGGGCTCCTCAGGATTGTTCCTTATGTGCTGGGTACGCTACTCTCTTCCCCTGCCAGTGTCTGCCTTGAAGAATTGTGTTTTGTTCTTTTAGCTCTGACAGGCCTGTTGAATTTCTCTCCTTCTGACTGAAGCCCGCTTCGGTTCTGTTTGCGCTGCCATCCCTCCAGGTCTCAGCAACGTCCTCCTCCAGCCTCTGGCTCAGTTCACACATCCAGACATCTCAAGCCTCCCCACTGAAGCCCCCATGCCAGGCCAGCTGGTTTTCATCTTAACTACTTCACTGTCCTCCACAGGACATGCAGGAACTTGTGAATCAATTCTTTATTACAAAGTAGTCTAGAGAGACACAGACGTCATAAATTACACACTTTCTCTCCTAACCACACTGTGCCTCCATGCCTATCTGGCTGTGCTTGTTCAAGAACACATTTCTACAGACTCCCTGTCATTGGTTTTCCCACAGTTGTCCACCCTGCATCCCCAGTGGTGGGAAGCTAGGGGAAAGTGTGGAAATGGGTGTTTCTACTGCTTCTCTCTCTACTGTTGTCCAAGATCTACTGGCTAGAAAGGACTTTCATTTACTCCCCTTCTTGTCTGGCAAAGACACCGTCGGCATCTTATTTTCTATATCCCATTTGATAACCCCTCTTCTTTAATCTATGGTGATTAAATTGCTATAGGAGAAAGGAGGAACAAGAAATACATTAGTTCAATGGTTTCCAAATATCTTGACTAGCTATTAAAAGCTAAATTTAACCAACAGAGATGTAAAAAGAGTGGTAACTCTATAATAGTTACATAACTGTATATTTGGAGAAAAAAATGTCGTGTGCCAAAAGAATTGAAACAAAACTGCTAAAAGCCCTGCTAAGGTAATTAGACATTAGGAGGGCAAGAGCATGGGATGATTGTTTTTTAATTACAAGTCCTCGTGTACTATTTAACATATTATTTTACAAACCACAAGTTTTTAGTTATTTACACTCATTATGCCAAGAATTCATAAGGAATAATTTCCAGCAGCTCAGTCTCCTTGCTATTGATTCTCAAAGTGAGCTTCTTTGGGTAGAACGAGCTGGCACTTCAGTTGAACACAAACACCCATTTCTTTGTTTTATTTTTGCGATCATTTTCCTTCATACATTTGGAGATGCTGCTTCCATGCTCTGATTACTTCATGTGCCCAATACATACATGAAATATCTTGACAACAATCTAGCCCTTAACTTATTTAACATGATAGATCCTCCCAGCTTTGCCAAGTGAACATTTATGGGGCAAGGATTGCATGACTTTGAAAAAGTTACTTAAATATTTCCAAATCGCAGTATCTCCATCTATAAGATGGGAATAAAAAGGCAGGTTCAGTTTGAGGCACTAGTGACACAAAGACATATTAAGGCTAAACTCTTGTACCTAAATTTCTCGGCTGTTGGGTTAATTATTTATATTTTAGAAATAAAAAAATGTACAAGATATATCTAATAATTTTTGCATTACTTTTTCTTAGTAAATATTTAGGAAATTTTTAAAAATCCCATTCGGATGTCCCTTATTGAAGAATATATTCATTCCTTTTACAATATTGCATTTTTAAATGTTTTATTTGTTTCATTTTCTCATTCAGAAATACAATGTTTTCTTATAGTAGATTACTAACTTAAATTCTATTTATTATAATGTCTCTTATAATTGTCCTACTATCATATTCCATTTCATTTTAGATCTATTGTTTGTTTTACTACATCACTGATTTGATTTTCTATTCCTCAGTATCTTATGCAGATTTCTATTCTTCCACTGAATTTCTAGTTTCCTACTAAAAATGACATTATTTTCTCATGTCCCCAAACTTCCTTTTTATTTCCATCTTTTCTATGAAATAGTCACTCATTCTTTTTGTAAGGTCTATGATTCCTTGAATTTTTTACTAACTCAATGCAGAAAGTTTTGAAAATATATTTCAGTTTTCCTGTAGTAAAGCTATTTCAAGTATACATTTTTTTCACAACTATACTTTTATATTATTTTTACTGTTGAAGATATGTCTATAGACCTCAGTTCATTGGGTTTTTTTTTCATCAGTTGACTCATTCTAGAAAAGAGAGAGATTTATGTAGGCCAAATGTCTACAGGACAGTGGTCACTGACCACCTGGCTACTATTAAAACTCTATTCTCAGATATGAAGTTTTGGTGGAAGGCTGTTTGATAAAATTTCACTTCCCCAATTCAGGAATCCTAGGGAGAATTGCAAAGAAGCTGGAGGTTTTGAAGGAGAACTCAGTCTCTCTAGGCATACTCTTCTTTTTAGTGAAACTGTAGCACTAATGTCTAAGTCTGATTTCCAACTATTTTGTTGTCTAGACTTCTATGGCAAGTATGAGATGTAATTCTACTTGCTCTCCTTTCTAGTTATAATACTAGGCAGATCACAGGGAAACTGTCTCACCCTAGTAGATTTCTGCAGTGGACAGTAGTGAAAATATATGTCTGTCCTCAGGTCTATGGCCTTCTCTTGCCCTTCCATTTTATGGAATTTTTCCCTCTTCAACCAAAAAGAAATAGAGTGCATTGGCATTAAAAAGTTTAGACAATGGTATAAAAATTTAAAGAAGATGAAAGTGCAATTTTTTCTCACCATATTTTGTGAAATCAATATTTACTCCTTTAAAAAATCTAAATAATCTATAAGGAAAAGGTTAAACTTCCTAGAAACTTTACTACCATATTCCGACTCTTCAATTACTAAAACAGAGTTAATATATGGGGGATACATGAAACACTTGCCTTTGGCTCACAAGTTATACAGTTTACTAAATAATCTTGGCTTTTCCTGGATGTGTTTGCACTGGCAGCCTCTCTGCCATTTCCTTTGCTCACCTTTGTATCCTGGTAAGAGGAGGCTGTAGGGATGTGAGATACTGAGTCTGTGCTGCTGCACTTTCCAGATTTTCACGTGTCTTGGCTTCTGGCTGTTTCTCGCACAGGATGGCACTGGTGGGACATTGGAGAGTGGAAGAAGGGAGAGGCAGCCAGCATATTCCTGCCTCTGGGCCTCAGTCAGCATTTTCAATACTTTGTTACTCTTTCTCCGGATCCCTCCTGCTAGACCCATTATAATTGCATCTCCCGGTTGATCCTGTGCTCTGGACTTTGGTTGAAAACTACTTCTATTCCTTGTTCTTCATTATAGGATTGGTGGCTCTCTGCAGTTAAATTCTGGGTTGCCTTGCCAGCCTGAGGGCATCTTAATTCTTTTATCACATCTGTAACTGATTTCCTACATTAAATTTCTTCTGTTTCAAGTTCTTAGCGTTTTCCTATTTATACTCGGACATACACCAAAGTCACTTTATTACTACACATAGCTATCTCAAATTTATGTCCAAATTAGTGAACTATGCTGGTTCACTTTACTGCTATGTTGTCAGTATTCATTTAATCCTATTGATGATTAGGATTATATACAAATAAATGCATATTTTAAGCACCTTTCTCAGATTCCTCCTCAAATCTAAAAAAAAAAAAAAAATGTTTCCTATAAAGGAGTTTAAATTTTTAAAGAGCTATCTGACAGCAATGGCAGGTGAAATAATACTTTCATAACTTTTGCTTTATATAGAGTAGTTTTTGTAAAACGTAGACTTTTCTTTCTGTTTTCTTGTATTTAACTGTGTATCAAAACTGGGCAAGTAAGTATCTCAACCAGATTTAGTTACAGAATCTTAAGGCATCAATTAATTATGTGCCAATTAACCAATAGCTGAATGCTATTATTTCAAATAATTTTAAAATATTAAATGATGTGGTATTTATTTTCTCAGCAACAAAATATTTTTATGTGATATAAATTGCATATTTTCCCTTTTTTTATAAAAATAAAATAGTCTCTTAATTGAAAAAGTGTCAGATTTTATCTCCATCTTTAGTAATAGTATCAACCCCCATTTTGTAGTTGAGAAATAGTTAGCTATATACCCTTAAGCATTGTATTTTACAAATCATGTGCTCTGATTAAGCAGGAAGAGCAATTCATAGTCGATAAAAACCAGTAAGAAATTTTCCTTAGAGTCACTTAAAAACTGAACTGAAGCCAATAGGTGTTTCCTTATAAGTACAGAATGGCCCATTTACACAGCTTCTGCTAATACACTAAGGTTTTCAGTGGGCCAAAGTCTTCTGAGCCTTTGCCAATAGACTTGAAAATTTCCTGTAATCATTACATCTGGGTATTTTGCTAGAATAATGTATGTGAAAAGGATTAGGAAAGTTATTGGGTAAATTGATCTGATAATTGTGACAGCTTTGTTGTAATTTATCTCTTTATTACAGTTTATGTGTTCAGCTGATAATGGCTTTGGTTATTTACTTTGTGTGAGTCTTGGAATTTTTTTCCATGAGACACTCTCTGCTCTTACCTACATATCATGTTCCTCTATGGAAACCATTCACTCTGTAGCTTACTGTCTTTTTCTCTAGCTAGAACTCCATAGATAGAACAAATTGACGCCCTGACACAGTGAGAAAATTACATACATACTTTGCATGATCCATATTTTTATTCACACAGAAGCACATGTTTTGTCCAGATAATTAACACCAGGAAATTCCTGATAGATTTGTTTGCCTGCTGCCCTATGACATTACTCAATACTCTATTCTACGTTATCATCAATCATCTAAGAACCTCAGAAAAAAGTCAACCCTAAGTTAGCCCAATTTTATTCCCATACTGGAGATTAAAGTGACTTTCCTATATAGTAATACACGTGATTATGAAACATTTTAACAAAAAATATCACAAAGAAGTAACTATAAGTCACAAGTAGCATTGTAATCAGGAAGTCTGCAAAGCAGGAGATGGGCATGATATGTTGGTATGGATGGGAGTGTGAGAGGTCAGTGTTAAGGATTCTAAAAGTATAAAAAATGAATGAAGAAAAATTAGTAAGTAGTACAGGGAAGGCTTCCCTATGCCAATTATTAAGCTATTGTCTTAGGGCTCTGCTATGGTCTGAAAGGTTTTTCTCTCCAAAATTCATATGTTGAAACTTAATCCCTAAAGTACTAATATTAAGAGTGAGGCTTTAGAAGGTAAGTCAGTCATGAGTCGAGCCCTTGTGAATGGGAATGGTGCCCTTATGAAAGACGCATCAAGAAGCCTGTTTGCCTCTTCTGCCATGAGAAGATATATAGAAGGCACCATCTATAAGCATCAGGCCCTTATCAGACACTTAATTTGCTAGCATCTTGATTTTGGACTTACTAGCCTCCAGAACTATGAGCAATAAATTTCTGTGGTTTATAAATTACCCATTTATAATTTTATATTTTGCTATAGCAGCCCAAATGGAGTAAGACATGTTCCAAATCTACCTTTTTCTTCTCTGCATTCTGATCTTGAATCTCAGACTTCAACTTACATTTCTGCTTTGCCAGACGGATCAATGTTAGACTTTATCAACCGGAGGTACTGAAGGAAATTGAGAGCTTGGAAGAGGGAAGAAGGACTTGCTCCTTCCTATTTGTTTCCTGTGGTCTTCCTGACTTCCTTACTTCTATCACCCTACCAATACATTTTTTTTTTTTTTTTTTTTTTTTTTTTTTTTTTTTACCCAAACAAGGACAGTTCCTTCTCATAGAAAATACTAAATCCTGGTTTCAATTTTTCCAAAACTTGCAGAACCAGCTTCATCATGCACTGCTCTTTGGATACACTAGCTTCAGCTGGCTCATGCTCCTGTTTTCAAAGTCTGGTTCCCAAGCCCTGGGAGCTCTCATTTAAGCTTCTAAGTTTTAATAATATCTATCTCTTCACCAAGGGTGGTAGCTATTTCTTGCAGTTGCTCCCTCTGCAAAAGCTTATAGTTCTCTTTTTACCTTTTCAATTACTTAAGTAACAATTGTATCCATCATTAACAATTCTTCATATTAAATTTTCTCTTTTTAAATATATAATGTCATTTCTGTTTTCTAAATGGACCATGGCTGATAACTTCTCAAAAGATGCAACCAGGTTATGACTTGTTCTTTAGATAATTGTAAATCCATTCTATCAAGACAAAAAGGTGAAAAGAAGGACCCAGGATGCTAGCAGAAGAAAACTAATAGTCACCATAGAAAAACTTAAGCAATATTTTTTGAAATGTGCATTGTATAATGGAGGAAGTCAATAAATGTCAAAGAATTAAAAGACACATGAGCTTGAGGGGAGCAACGGCACAGAGGTTGTGGCTTCTATTGCGTCAGAGCTCAACCAATTCTCATCTCTTCTGTGCTCAAATGATACGGAGTATGAGTTTTATAAAGATAAGCAGACACCAGGAGAATAAGGACTTTATGATATACGTAGTATTAATGATGAAACACACGTAGTATTAATGATGAAACATAGTAAACTATTGTTATATATCTCATTATTAATTTTATTTCTATAACTCAACAAATATTCTTTTTAGAGAGGTGGATAAGACTGGCTTTTCCATTAATATGCTAACATTCCTGGAAATTTGGGGAGACTATAAACAACATGAAGCTTGTCTTCACCGAACTAGTCACCATGAGATCTAATTAAAATATGTGGCTGATTCAGAATCTATAAAACAGAGATTTATGAATAGATCAATTTGCTATTTCCAGTAAAACATGTGTAAAATAAAAAGCTTAATGAATGCTATGGTTTGAATATGTTCCCCAAATACCATGTTTAACTAATCCCCAACACAGCAATGTTGGGAGTTGGGGTCTAAGGAGTGGCATTCATGTCATAAGGGCTTTGTCTTCCTAAATGGATTAATGCCAATTATAAAAAGGACTTAAGGCTGCAAGTTCACTTTCATGTCCTCTCTTGCCCTTCCACCTTCCACTATAGAATGAAGCAGCAAGAAGGCCCTCACCAGATGCCAGTTCCCCAGTCCTGGACTTTGTAGCCTCCAGAACTGTGAGCAAATAAATTTCTGTTCATTATAAATTACCCAGCCTCAGGTATTCAGTTATAGCAACAAAAATGGACTAAGGCAATGAAGAAATGAAGCAAGCAAAGAACTGAAAGAAACTGTAGGTGAGTATTTATATAATTACGGAGTGGAATAGGAGTTTTGAGACAAAACAGTAAGGTCAGAGACCATTGAAGGGAAACATTATAAATTTAACAACATTAAAACTTAAAACATTTGTACCTCCAAAATGACCACAAATAAAAATTAAAGATCCAACTAAAAATATTAGTCACATAAACCTTACTGTATTTCACAAATCAATATAAATTGATGAATATGCTAATGGGAAAAGATGGTTAATATATAATTCATAAAAAAGAAAAACTAGTCAGTAAACATCTATAATAATAAAATTAAAAATTTTAATAAATAAATGAATTAAATCAGATAAAATGTTTTAATCTATCAAACTGTTGGCACCTTTATACACTGTCAAGGAGCAAGGGGTGGAAGAAGAAATTCTTTCAACAGTTTCATCAAACAACTTGGCAGAGATATATTTTTTAAAAACTTTAAAGTATTCATACCTTTTAACTTAGAAAATATTTTTCTACAAATTAATCCAACAGAAACATCAGTAAAGTGGGCAAAAATCTATATACTCTATAAAAAAATGTATCTTTATATTGTTTACAATTCTAAAACAACCTAAATACCTGATACATGACTTTGAATCTGTTTCTAACTAGTATTCTTTTCAAGTTACTTAAACTCTCTAGTAATTGGGTCTTTCATTTTTAAAATAGTTACAATAATTCCTAATCCAGGGAGCTGTTACCAGGGATTAATGAGATAACAATATAAAACTGAGTATAGTTCCTCAATTATAATAGAAAAGTGATTTAGTACTACAATTAATCCTAACGACAACTTGTGAAGTTGCCCATTAAAATTTATAGGTTTATGGTTGAGAAATTTGGTCTTCAAAAGATTATGTCACTTGTTAATGTCAGAGTCAGAGGGTCCAATTGATCAAAACCTTCATGCTCTTCAAGATTTCTGGTGAGGGTTAAGGTATTATTGCTGGTTTACCTGAACTGGAGTGGGCAGCTGGACACAAACATCCTACTCCTTCCCTGTGTGCCCTGAACACACCCACTCACAGAAGCTGGAGAACTGCAGGGCTCCCTTGGGGAGTCGACAGATCCTGCATTGGTTAGCACGTGGCATGGGGTCAGAGGACAGTACTCCTCCGAAGGCCAGTACACTTGCTGGAGGCCAAAAGATAGGATCATACATGACCCCTAAAATTGACTTATTTTCTACTTGCTCTCCACAGGAAGTGCCCACTACTCACTCCATAGGAAAGAGTAAATGTGGCATGGAAAAAAGGGCAAAAGTACTCTACAACCTCTCCCCTATAGGGCAGAAGTGCAGATGATCCCCAATTTATATTGCTTCGACTTACCATGTTTCAGCTATACAATGGTGCAAAGCTATTGTTTTTCACTTTTGTACAGAATTCAGTAAATTATGTGAAATATTCCACAGTTTATTATAAAATAGGCTTTGTGTTAAATGAGTTTCCCCAACTGTAGGCTAATGTAAGTATACTGAGCACATTTAAGGTAGGCTAGGTTGAGCTATGATGTTTGGCAGGTTAGATGAATTAACTGTATTTTTTACTCAATAATACTTTCAACTTATGATGTGTTTATTGGGGCAACCTCATCATAAGTCAAGAAGCATCTCTATTGGCAGAGTTTAAAATTGGAATAGGAGAAACAGAAGCAGTAAAACCTTACATTTGGTTAGTGAATAATTTAGTCCATTCAAGTCTTCTGGTTCCAAATTTCAGGACATTTACTAAGTCATAATGCTTGACTTGAAACAAATAAGACCTTGAGCAATCTTACCCATGTAAGTTTGGGTAAGATTGTGTTTTCTTTGATCATTACCTGGCCTTTAAACTTTTAACTAAACTAACTTTAAAGTTTGAAGGCAAGGTAATGATCAAAGAAAACACAATACTAAAAATACATAGTAAGGCTCCTTACAAAATACGTAAATTTAAAGTGAAACATTTAATTTCCTAAGGCATGAGCACATTTTAAAAATAATTATATTAATACCTTGAAGTTGACACAAAATCAGCTGACAATATTAGGTAAAATCTGAAATTTGGCCCATATATATGAAAAGGGGAAGGAGGACCTAACGTGTATGCTCCCCAAATGACAATCCACTGTGAATAAACTACTGAATAAGATTATATTTTGGCTGAATATTTTAAATACTTCTTGCCTTCACAAATTTGTTAAATTATATACTAAAATGTCTGTGTCCTTCAGTTTTTTCAGTTCCATCTCAGCTTGCAGCATTTTTGTCACTGTTGTTAATCGTTGTTTGTTGACGTTACTGCGGAGTTAAGGAAGAAATGTAAACAAAGAAGCATATAAGCAATAAATATTTTGCAAAATTAAATAATATATTCGTAAGTTTTATTTTTATTATGTAGCACTATGAAATGAATCTACAAGTTACCTCACCCCTGATAATATTCTATTTCCTCTCATTAAATTAAACCCTCGTTCTGAACTCTAGTTCTCTTTCTGCTTAAAATGATTAAAGAAATAGAAGAAAAGAGTGTATATTATTTAAAGAAAAATTATCCTGTATTTAAAGTTATATATGCTTTGTTAACAGTTTTGCATGTATACAGGTGTTTACCTTGAGAATAAAATTAGTCCTCTATTATTTTCTTAAAAGAATTAGAATTTAAATACTGGAACACTTTAAAATCAGTTTAAAAAATTATTAAAGATATTTTTCTCTAGTCTCAATAGTCTTCTCTAAAGGAGAAAAAACAACAACAACAAAAAACCACAATCCATTCCTTAAAGTCCTGTGTAATAGTTAACATGAAATATGTAAGTTGTGGTCAATAATACAAGGAAAGTATTTTTTCCTTCAACATTTCCTGAGGACATTAAACAGAGTCAAACACAGAGGTGTACAGTTTCGTAGAAGAATCTACAATATGAGGACATTATTTAACTACAGTGAAAAAACACTTCTCTTTTCCACACTTTTGAAACAAGGTTACCATTGTTTAAATAGAAAAAAAATACATATATTGAAGATGAATGGAAAGCCTTATCAAGTTAATTTCATGCCATTTTGCCATAAACTCCTCTTAGTCCCCTGGGATTATAATTATGGCATGCTAGTAAAGCACATATTAGAAAATAGTTACACCATTGTACAGTCATTGAGGGCCACATTAAATTTAATAGATGGTAGTTGAAAGATTTGCCAGTGTAAATGCTACTTTTTAAATTGTGAAGGAAGAATGGGTTGGATGGTTATATATAAGATGGTTTTAATCTAACAAAGGAATTAATGCTAGAAATAACTAGTAATTTTGAAAAAGTTACAAGACATCTATACATGCAAAGTTTTCTTTTATTTAATGGCGGATTTGGAAGAGAGTAATTAGAGAATGCCAATATAACAAGCAGAAACAGAAATAGTGTAATTACTTTTCACCGTATATACATAGTGAAACACATATCCTCAAGAATAAATGTGTCAGCTGGGTGCAGTGGCTCACGCCTGTAATCCCAGCACTCAGATCATCTGAGGTCAGGAGTTTGAGACCAGCCTGACCAACATGGTGTAACCTCATCTCTACTAAAAATACAGACATTAGCCAGGTATGGTGGCACGTGCCTGTAATCCCAGCCACTCGGAGGCTGAAACAGGAGAGCCGCTTGAACCTAGGAGGTTGCTGTGAGCTGAGATCATGCCACTGTGCTCCAGCCTGGGTTACAGAATGAGACTCTGTCTCAAAAAAAAAATAAATAAAAAATAAATAAAAAGTAAATGTATCATTGAAAATGTACCTTATTAATTACAAATTCACTTACATTTTTTCAGTTGACCTTACAATATAAAAATATATTTGTAGAGATAAATTGGAATAAAAGATTTCAGAATATAACTTATTGTATTGATAAATTCAATTTCATATTCTCTTACAGAACCAAATATTTTATATAAAACTAAGTTGAAATGTATACCCGGTACAGGCAGACTTTTTCTGTCATTTCTTTACTATCATGTAATATAAGTATACCACATGTATACAACATGCTATCTGTATAGGATAATATAGATTTTACCTATTAAGCAAAAATCAAACTTTTTTCAGAATGAAGAATCATTTTTCTTCCAAATCCCATGCTTTTCTTTATATGGGAATAATTACCAACCTTTTCCAAGTGAAGAAGGTTACAGCTTTTAAATGCTATAACTTGAAATTCTGCAAGAGGATGACTTTAAACTGTATAAGATACCCTATTTCTATCCCAGTATATGATAAACAAACCATTTGCTTTAGCATTTCCTAAAATTGCTCTAAAATTAATTCTCTTTATACAGTGAGAAATATTAAGGTCAGACTTTAAAATTTTGTTGTGATTTCTTTGCTTTACGTTTCTAATCAGAGCCTTAGAGAATACATCTTTCTAGAATATTCTCAATGTGGCAGCACCAGTCTCAGGGAGAATGAATGGATTAAGGTTTTATAACTTAAAAGAATGATGTTCACATAATTCAGTTAATTGCCAGACTCAACAAGCAACCAGGTTCTACATACCAGAAGAGACTATTTTCCTCCACAGATATTACTGTCTAATCAGTTCTTGAATGTGAAATAATTGATCTTGGAACTTTCTTCTTTGTCTTTATGAAATGAGGCAAAAAATGAAAACCTTAAGGAAAAAAAGCTTCATTTAGACTGTCTTTTAAAGAATGCTGTAAACCTAGTTTTTCTTTATTCTTGGCAGTAGAATTGATGCCCTATTAGTCAGGAAAGGTCCTCTTGGTGCATCTCCCTACTTAAAAACAAATATTTTAATTCTGACTTCACTACACTCTAGCTAAGAATTAAAGCCCGAGTGCAGTGGCTCATGTCTGTAATTCCAGCACTTTGGGAGGCCAAGGTGTGCAGATTGCTTGAACTTGGGAGTTCAAGACCAGCCTGGGCAACATGACAAAACCATGCCTCTACAAAAAATACAAAAATTAGCTGGGTATGGTAGCATGCGCCTGTACTTTCATCTACTTGGGAGGCTGAGGTGGGAAGAGGGCTTGAGCCCAGGAGATGGAGGTTGCAGTCAGCTAAGATCATACCGCTGCACTGAAGCCTGGGCAACAGAGCCAGATTGTTACTCAAAAACAAAACAAAATGAAACAAAACAGAAAACTGCAAGAATTAAATATGTTACTACCCATGATTATATACAAAGTAACATAGTAACTATAAGGAATATACAAGATACAATTCTGATAGCTGATTATAGCCTCTCCTCGCTTAGGATCCAGGGGTAACTTTAGACTGTTCTAAACTGGTCTGTTTCTTTGTCTGCTTGTCTTACAACACTCCTGGTACTGTCCAAAATGCTCTTGTTCTAGGTTCATTAATCAGACAATTTAACTTGAATCCTCTGTGTCTGACTGCTGTTGATATTTCTACACTTGTTCAACATCCAACAGTCAAAGATTATGGGAAATGGGTGTTACATTGTTTATTTTTTGAAAAAACATTCCATCCACAATAGGAAAGGAATCTTAAAATACATAAAATATTAGTTTGAAAAAAGAATACAATGATATTCCTTTTGCTACAGTAAATACTATTTACATTCTCCACAGGTCACCCAGAATAGCATCTGAAAGTTTTACAGAAGTGAATTACTTCATGCTTAATAACATTTGATTTACACTATACTTTGTCCCACTACAAATTAACACAAAACATCTTTGTAACTGAAAAATATATTTGCTTTTTATATTTTTTCTATCACACCTAATCTCTTCCACTCTTTAAGATGATGAAAATATTAATTACCAGTGGATCTTCTGTTCACTGGCCTTTCTCATATTTAAAGATAGTCTTAGGTGCTGGATGTGGAAGTCCTGGACAAATACAGAAGCCTGGATATAACTCTGTATTATGTTAGGGTGGTCTAGACGTCAAGAAAATGAGATTCAGAGGACGAGCAGGAGACGGTGTTAGAGGAAAAAACAGTTGGTAATCAGTAGCTGAGGAGACTCTTGGGGAAGAATAATTTCAATATGAAATTTATTTGCAGGTTTATTTAAACTATTTACATACGTATTTTGTCTACTTGACATGAAAATGATCAGATTAAAAACCTTTTCTTGCTTGTAACATATCCTCCTTTACTATTCCATACTTCTAACAATTTTTGCTTTGCAGATTTTGAAATTATGTTATTTAGAGCATGAATATTCATTATCTATGTATTTTAACTGTAAGTTGGACATTGCAAATATAAGCAATTATTTTTGCTATTTTAAGCCTTTTTGTCTTGAATTTTTATATCATCTGTTATTAATATTGTTGTTCTTGATTTTTTTTGTGTGCTTTCAATGCCTGGATAATATTTGCAATGTTTATTTTAGCCTTCTTCTTAGTTTAATATTTTATCGTGTGTATTATAAGCAGAATGTCATTGAATTATTTTATAATTTATTTCTTTAAACTGAGTCTCTTCTTTTAATAAGACTTTGAACTCAATCATATTTATAATAAAAACTGAAAACTTTATTTGTAATATTATTGTATATTTTCTTATATTTCTCTTTTTGTTTTTGTTTTCATGTATTGAGCATGGTTTCTTAGCTCATGGTTTTTTTTTCTAAAGACTCAGTTGTTCTATATCTTCTTTTTAACTCTATTAATAGTTATCTACACACTTTCTAAAATGTGAACATATACTTTTCGAGCATTATAAATCAAAAAACAATAACTACTCATTCCCTCATTTTAACATAAAAACTTCATTTTATACCCAGTTGCCTCTCTCATACTTTCTTTTTGCTGTTGTTGTTGGAAAAATCCAAAACTTAATTCCATATTTTGCTACTACTTTACAATATGTGCCGTTACTTTTATGAACCATTTGACAGCTGTATTGGTCTATTTTCATACTCCCATGAGAAACACCTGAGACTGGGTAATTTATAAAGAAAAAGAGGTTTAATAGACTCACAGTACCACATGACTGAGGATGCCTCACAATCATGGTGGAAGATAAAGGAGGAGCAAAATCACATCTTACATGGTGACAGCAAGAAAGTGTGTATAAGGGAATATCCCTTTATAAAACCATCAGATCTTGTGAGACTTACTATCATGAAAACAGCGTGGGAAAAACCTGCTCCCATGATTCAGTTACCTCCCACCGGGTCCCTTCCACAACACTTGAGGATTATGGGAGCTACAATTCAAGATGAGATTTGGATGGGGACACAGCAAAACTATATCAACAGCTGCATTATTTAGTAATAGTAGCCACAACTTTTAGACAATAACTTTAAGTTTCACTGATTTTATTGCCCATTTCTTTTTATTATACTTCCCCTTCTTCAATCTTGAGTGTTCTGATTTATTTCTCAGTTGGCATAATTTTTCAAGGTTTTTTTTTTTTTCCAGGATGATTATGGGAGTTGTAATTTTTTTCTCATTTCTCATAGTCCTAAGACTGTCTTTCAATTGCCTTCACACATAAATAATAGCTTGGTCATCCTCTCATGTAATATATTTCCCTCAAAACTTTAGAGATATTTTTTCCAAGGAACTGTGCTGCAGTTTGATACTAATTAATTTTTTGTTATAAGACAATATTTTTATTGCTTGGGTTATGTAGATTTTTTTTACACCCTTTATGTTTTATCATTTCAGGCTGCCCATACACATTTGTTTCCTGCACATCTTCAGCTCTATTGTTGCTCTTTGCCCACATTATTCCACATATCAGAAATTCTTCCCATTGAATCATAACTAAGTAGTTTGCAAAACATACATCACTTTCTTCAACAAGTCTTCTCCTATTGCTTTAACATATTTAAAGTTTGAGTTTGAATCCTACCTCTGCTGATTGTCTTCTGTGTGACTCTGGGCACATTGCTTAACCTCTCTATACTTCAGTGTCCTCATATGTAAAATGGTATAACGCATACATTATGGGACTCCTTTAAAGAATAAATAACATAATGGAAGCCATTTTATATTTAACTAATATAAAGTGAACACAATGGCTATCTTCGTGAAAGGGGCCGTTGTCTGGTCCTTGTTATCGCTAAAGTTACCTACTATGATAACAATGTCTAAGTATTAAATAGATAGAGAATTAAGCAATTGAAACAGTCTTGTTCGTTTAATGAAATTTAACCTATTCATTTTATCAAACTAATATTAATGTGAGATTTTGGTTAGATTTAAGTAATAGCTAAAATGCTTATTGCTATGTGATATATTGGCATTTTATTTTTTCAAATAGGATTATAACCACATGCCTACTAATATACAATGACAACATTTGAACTGATGTGAACACATATGCAGTGATGTAAACAAAATGATACTTCAGCATAAAGGGAAGGTGATCATTGCAAAGATGTCTCATTTTCCTGTTTGTAAATCATTAGCAGAGAGGAATGCTTTGTGTTTCTACAATAAGGCACAACATGTCTACATTACTTTGTTTTCCTGGCAAAATTCCACCAGACAAATCTGTTTGCTATTCCAAAATGATATGAATATCTTCCCAGAATTGATTTCAGAGAGCAGAATTGAGCATATTCTCAGGTTTTACAGGATAATTTTCTCCAGTTTTTCATGACCAGATTTAAAGGATACTGTTATAAAAGTCTGCAGGAAAAAATTCTTCCCTGAGAAATCTCAGTTTAAAATTACCTCATCCAAAAGAAATCCCACTGCCATATGTTTGCTTGGCCTAGATTTCATTCAACAAGGTTTCCTCCTCATACATTCTTCAGGGAGAAACAAAATTAAGAGCAGTGTGATTGCCAACCATCAAATGCCTATGGCCTGTGTCAGTTTTTAATCAGATCCTGTAGTAACATTTAACAGGTTCTTGCTTTATAGCTTTAAAATCACAGAGAGAGCAATGTGATTAGAATTTTTCAATGCTAAGAATTCTTAGTTCCTGCTTTTCTTTCTGTAAAAATATTGTCTTCTTTGTTTTCTTATGGAAATTCAAAGCTCTCTTCATGTTCACAATCTAAGTTTGTTTATTTAAAATGTATGTGCTGTCTTCCTTCTTGTTTTAATGTCACCCTTGATGATTTGTTTACTTCCAATACCTTTATAAGGGTTAGTTATTGTTGTGAAAATTGAAGCCATTTAATAACATAATACATGTGACGCCATTATTCTTGACCCATAGTGTACCTTAAATGTTGAATGAACATTAAAAAGAGTGGGCAAGGAGAGAATGTAAAACTGAAGTAGCAGGTAAATGAATTGATGCAGAGTTACCATCTCTACCTGAAACTAAAATGATAGTGCAGAAATTTTAAGGATAAAGATTTAAAAGTTGAGTTGCTACAGTTAAAATAATATAATTGTTAAAAGTATAATTGCCATAAAATATTTGTTGAAAAACCTTAAAAACTTGTACACTGTCAGTGTTAAAGTTTATATTTATGGAATCCTGTTACTATTATTGCTGGATTGAAGTTTACAAATAATAAATCATATTCCAGGCCATAAATGTGGTGAAATTTTCACCACAGAATCATCGAGCAGAAAATTTTGGTTGACAATGACGATCTACCATCTCTACATGATGTCTGGTCAACTGTTAAGAGTCAGGATTCATCTGGCATTAGATTTCCCTTTTATTATCCATAAGGCCATCAGCAGCTTTCTGGGAATGTTGTTTTACATGCTCATAAAGACTTTCATCCTTTTCAAAAACGTTCTACATCATGCCTCACCAGGATAATTTGCTCTTATAAAATTGAAATGTTGGTAATTAGAAGTTGCCATATATTGATACTCTGGACTATGCCATAAACATTCTGAAGTTGCAGAAATAACTCTCATGTATAGTTTATGGAGTGCTTTAAAGAAGTGTCCTGCATTTTTTGTCAAAGCCTCCTGAATCCTTTGGTGTACAGGGTACTTAATCTAATGGAGCCAGGTTCTATGCACACCACTCAATGCTCAGGTTTAAACACAGAGTAAAATAATCTAGTATTTTGTTAACTAGGAGAACACAAAGTATGATATGTGTTTTTATTTTTAAAGAATCCAGGGATCAAAATTTTCGTTTTGATTGCATTAATAATTATTGCTTAAAACAACTTAAAAGACAAATGCAGAGGCATAATTTATTTATCCATTCATATACTATATTCATGCCAAAATATTCAAAAATGTACCCAAAGATTCTCTCTTTGTCCTCTATTCTAAACATTCTTAGTTAAAAATCATCTTTCCTGCTCTTTAATAAGGATTGAACACAGAGAAGAAGAGAAGCCAGTTATTGCCTGCTATTCTCAATGGAATTCTTTTTAATTGCATTTTGAAATTAACTACTAATGAAAGGTGAAAATGTCTGCAGAGCCCTGGAGACACACAAAAAAATAAAAATTGGAGGGCGACACCTAAAAGAATACAAACGATATTTTAGAAATAAGTGCACTCCAGTGGATTATATAATATTAATAAAATATTACATAGTACAATATGAAACAAGTGGTTTATGACAAAATTGAGTGATACTCTATAGAATTTAGACCACTGCAGAAAAGAGAATGTATTTTTTACGAAGGGTTTTTTTTTTTCTTATACTTTCATTTATAAAACAACAAAAAGATAACATTGCAAACCCTGCTTAATGATTGAACATGACCTCAGGTAGCTGTTGAGCTTGCTGTGAGCTATAGGATAACAGACAATGCTGGGGAAGAGCCCTGTGAGAGAGTTATAGAGAAGAGAACACAGTAAGATGTGTGAAAGTGGTTAAATGACAAGACTATCTGCAGCAGACTGCAACTCTCAAATGTCAAGTATTGAAAAATTAGATGATCTCCAAGGGACATTGCAGAAGATGTATCCAACAGCTTTAAGTTCAAATAAATTATTTAATAAGTGAATTATGAGAACCGCCATTTAGTCTAATAAGCCTTTTCTTATCAACTCTAAAATGTTATTTTACATTTAAAAACTCCTTTTTCTGTTATTTTATTAATTATGCTTTGTTCTTGGTTCAGTGTGTTTAACAAAAATCTTTGAGTTGTAATTTAGTGGGAAAAGAAACACAGATAATATAAAATAATTATTATATGCAGATTTGTTTTTCACCATTATTTCTGAAAAAATAAAGTGTAGATGGCCATGAGCAAAAGCTGCATTTTAAGAATAATTATTTTGCATGTTAAAACCATTTGAAATCTGTTCTAAGCAATTTTGAAGTATACATTATTATTAGCTATAGTCACCATGCTGTGTCATAGATCTCAGAAAACATATTTCTTTTGTCCAACTGAAACTTTGTACCCTTAGAAAAATATTTTTATAGCACCCATTGCAAAATAAAAGCAGTACTTGTTTATGAATTCTGTATAGAAAAATAGGGCTTGTTTTATCTAGCTGTGTGACTCTGTGCAACTCAGTAAATCCAATTAATATCCATTTCTTATCAGTAAAATAGGGGTGGTCATATTTATTTTACCTGTTTTCATGAAGATTAAGGGTGACAGCCTGTGTAAGTGCTCCACACATATTAAGTTTGATAAGATTATGTCTCTTTGCCTGTCAACTCTGGGCAAGGTACTGTTGCATTGCCCCTAAAGAGTCTTTATTGACTCCGGGGTTTATATGAAGAGTTTTATTATTATTATTATCATACTTTGAGTTCTAGGGTACATGGGCACAACATGCAGCCTTGTTACACAGGTGTATATATATATATATATATATATATATATATATATATATATATGCCATGTTGATGTGCTGCACCCATCAACTCATCACTTACATTAGGCATTTTCTCCTAATGCTATCCTTCCCCCAGCCGCTCACCCCACGACAGGCCCCAGTGTGTGATGTTCCCCGCCCTGCGTCCATGTGTTCTCGTTGATCCACTCCCACCTATGAGTAAGAACATGCAGTGTTTGGTTTTCTGTTATAAGAAGAGTTTTTAAATGAGCAATTATAAAAAGAGGAGGGGAATTAATAAACTCTAAATGAGCGATATCAGTGCTATGAAACACATATTCTTATTGAATATGGTTTAAAGTAATTTAAGATGAATGATTCTAAACTACATGACTTTGTTGAGTTGAAAGAACATAGAATCTGAGATTTTAAGGTTCTAAAAATTGGTCATTAATGTAAGTTTGAACTATAGTAATATTAATAACCATCTAATGGTTTGGTCATTTCCTCAGAAGTATTAAACATTTTTAATCTAATTCACATTCATAAATCATCTGCTTCTATGAGTTTCTTTATGAAAACTGTGATTTTCCAAATTTATTGTAGGTGAGATTGGACAAGGGGCATAATGATTGAAGAAACAAAGAAAATAACAGAGTGAGTTTAGAATCTAAATATTTCTCTTGCTTGCTTTCTTTTCATGTGTTCCCTCTTTTTTTGACCAGACACACTGATATTATTAATAATTCCTCCAAATCATAAAAGAGTAGAACCAAATAACACATAGCATTTTCATCTTAACCAGATGAAATATCAGAATATTGATTACAATCAACTTTCTGACATACATATGTGAGTGGTGAGGGAAAGTATCAGTATTATCCTTATATATCTCAGTTTCCTTTATGTAAGACAAATGTCATGCCTAGCATATTCATTCATTCATTCATTCAACACTCAGTAAATGTTATTGGCTATCAACTATAAGCAAGGAACTCTTCTAGGCACCAGATGAACAACTGTGAGCAAGAGGGAGTCCCTGTTGTAGTGGAAATTACATTCTAGGGAAAAGAAATAGAGAAAAAAAGGGAAAAAATACAGAGACACATATATTGTATTACATATATATGTGTATATATGTGATATACACACATGTGTGTATACGTGTGATATACACACGTATAAACACACATATGTATCTGTGTGTGTGTGGTAGGAGAAAATTAAAAGGGAGAGAAAATACAAAGACACAAAGAGTGTTTGTGGTGTGAGGGTTAAGGGAGTCCTCTCTGACAGGTGACACTCGAGAAGGAACCTGAATAAAATGAGTAAGTTACATGGGTATCTGAAAGCAGAACATTCCAGGGAAAGGGAATAGTAAGGACCTGGGCAGAAATGTGGTTGGTATGTTCCCAGAAGGCAGTGTCGTTTGAGCAGTGTGAGGGAGAAAGTATTTGTTGCTAGGGCTGCCGTAACAATGTACCACAAACTGGGTGGCTTAAACAACAGAAATTTGCTTTCTCACAATTCCTTAGGCTACAATCTCGAGATCAATGTGTCAGCAGTGTTGGCTTCTTCAGAGGCCTCTCTCCTGGGCTTGTAGGTACATATTTTCCTATGGTGCTTCCTCTGTGTGTGTCTGGGTACGAATCTCCTATTCTTATAAAAACATCAGTCAGATTGAATTACGGCCCAGCCTCACAATTGTCTTTAATTTCATTACAATGTCCAAATATACAGTCACATTCTGAGGTACCAGGAGTTAGGACTTTGACATGTGAATTTTGACAGGCACAATTCAACCCATAACAGAGGGAGAGGTGGTGAAAAAGAACAGTTGCTTATTTAATTTGTGGTTCTTGTTTTATGTGTGTGTGTTGGTTTTGCCTTTTGTTTTTGTTTTTGAGTGATTAGGGTAAGCCAAAAAAGACAACGGAAGGAGAAGTGGGACGGCGAGTTTCGAGGAGTGAGTTTGGGGGAGTATTGTTGCATGGAGTTTTGATATAAAAAGGAGCAGCAAAATGGAGCAGTAACCTGAGAAAGCATGTGGCAAAAGGGAGGGCCCTTTTTAAGCTGAGAGATTGCATAGCGAGTTTCTGTTCCCACGGAGAAAAGTGGTAGTTGTAGGGAAAAGGTCTTTTTTAACACAAAATAGAGATGGTATTTATGCATTCATGAAGAGGTTCTATTTAAACAGGAACATGGTCAAGCAACTCCACTGTACCTTCATTCTTGGGCTTCTCCATCTGTTTAAATGCATCTCTATTTCCTACTCCCACATTTTTTAAAAAAGCAAGAGAGAATGGGAGGGTGGTTAAATGTTTAAGGCTTATGAATTGGAACTTTTTAAAAATAGTTATCCCAATAATTCTTAGAAAAAGAGCTATCTTTGGAAACTACCTGTTGGCGGGAGTAGAGCAGGAAATTTGAAGATCAGTTAGAATGGAGGATTTAGAGAAAAGGAGCAATTGCTGTGTCAAAGCTAAAGGGAAGGGCTTATGAAAAGAGAAGAGAGAAACGGGCTGCACTGAGAGAAGTGGGGGAGGGTAAAGGACCTTCAGTGGCAAGAGAGCCAGAAAGCAACTTTTGGAGAAAAAAAATGTGTAATACAAGTTTTTAAGTGGTTTAATTACTTCCTGTGGCCAAAATAGATTAATAGGAACCAGATTTACCCTCCTCCTGCCAGCAACAACTAAAAAACTGGACAACTTTTTTTTTTTTTTTTTTTTTTTAAGGCGGAGTCTCGATCTGTTGCCCAGCCTGGAGTGCAGAGGCACGATCTCGTCTCACTGCAACCTCTGCCTCCCGGGTTCAAGTGATTCTCATGCATCAGCCTGCAGAGTAGCTGGGACTACAGGCGCCCGCCACCAAGCCTGGATAAGTTTTTGAATTTTTAATAGAGACGGGGTTTCACCGTGTTAGCCAGAATCGTCTCGATCTCCTCATCATCCGCCCACCTCGGCTTCTCAAAGTGCTGGGATTACAGGCGTGAGTCCACGCGCCCGGACCGACAAAATATTTTTACAAAAAAAAAAAAAAAAAAAAAATGCAGTGCAGGACAGTGATTCCTAAAAAAGAAGTGATTGAATCATTCCTGTGATTACCCTAGCTATTACCTCCAGAGAGCGTGGCAGCCTAGGCAGGGGGCATCTTGGTAGATCCCAAAGGTAACCCTAGGAGGAAGAGACAAAGGTGGAAGACCAGCAAATCCAAGCCACCATTTATAAGGTAGAGGACAGAAGAAGAGAGAGCTGCACAGAGAGAGATCTCCAATGACTCTCTGATGAGCATATTTGCATACGAAAACCACCCAAGGCCAGGCAAAGAAACACTAAAAGAAACAATTCCTAGACCTCAAACAGGTCCGGGAATGATTATATTATCGCATTATCACTACAAATTCTCCTTGATTTACAATAGGGTTATGTCTGATAAACCAATTGCAAGCCAGAAAATATTTTGATTAGAAATGCATTTAATATACCTAACCGATCAAACATTATAGCTTAGCCTAACCTACCTTACATGTGCTGAAAACACTTACATTGGCTTACAGTTGAGCAAATCATCTAACACAGAACCTATTTTATAGCGAAGTTTTGAATATTTTATGTAATTTGTTGAGTACTGGACATTACATTGGAGTTGTGCCAGTTTCACGCCATCGTAAAGCTGAACTATGGTAAGTCAGGGACTGCCTGTAGTCAGAGTGGAAAAAACTTGTAATTCACAGGGTGTCAGGTAGATCATCTACATGGTGCAGTAAAATTAGCTTTAGACTAAAGGTTGCTCCGTGTCCCACCTGAAAGAAAAAGAAAAGGAAGAGGAGAAGGAGGAGGAGGAAAACAAGCCTCAAAAAGATTAAACTTTTTCTATGTGACTTAGCTACATCCCAGATCAAAGCTCAAAACATCCAACAAGGTAAAATTCTCAAGTGTCTGCTATCCAACTGAAAATTACCAGCTATGCAAAGAATCAGTAAAATACAACACTTAATGAGGAAAAAAAAATCTGTCAATAAACGCACACTCAAAAATAACAGAGATGATACATAGATGATAGATTAGGACATTAAAACAGTTATTGAATCTTTTCCATAGAGAAAAAGTAAAGCTAGAGTATGTTGAGTAGAGATATGAGAAGATGTTTTTCTAAAAATACAAAAATCAAACTTATAAAGAAAGAAAGATAATATCTAAAAGAAAAAATACACTGCATTGGGTGAACTGCAGATCAGACACCACAGAAAAAATAATTAGTGAATTTTAAAAAATAGCAATATGTACTATCCAAAATGAAAAACAGAGAGAAAAAAGGACTGAAGAAAAAAATGCAAAGAGCCAGTAAACTGCAGGATAACATCAAGTAGCCTAATTTACATGTAATTTAAGTCCCCAAAAGAAGGCAGGGAGGGGGGAGATAGAACAGAAAATATATATATATATGAAGAGGTAATGGCCTAAAATTTTTGAAATTAAATAAAAGCAATAAATCCATAGATCTTGAGAAGCCCAATACATCTCAAGTACAAAATTTAAAAAAACTACCCCAAGGCACATCAAAATCAAATTGCTTATAAACATCTAAAATGAAATCTTAAAGAGCAGCCAGAGGGAAAAATATATATATGAGATCTACAGAGGAACAAATAACAAAAGATTTCATGTCAGAACAAGGCAAGCCAGAAAACAGTAGAGCAATTTCGTTAAAGCCCTGAAAGTTTTTCTTTTTTTAAGGTAACTAGAATTCTCTACTTAGTGAAAATAATTTTCAAAAATTATGAAATAAAGACTTTCCCAGATATACAAAAGCTCAACAGTGGACCTTCACTGCAACATTTTACACATACGTGTATGAGGGCTTCATGCAAAAGTAGGATGATAACAGATAAAAATCTGGATGTACAGAGAGGAATACAGACCACTAGAAATGGTAAAAATGTGGGAAAATATAAAATACTTTTCATTTCTTTTTAGTCTTTTCTAAAAAGATAATCAAATACTCAAAGCAAAAATAATAACAATGTATTTAGGGGTTCTTAACCACATGTAGATATAACATACACAGTATTATAAAAATGGCTACAAAGTCAAGTGTGATCTGGACTCTGGGTGACCTCGTTCATTCTGAGTCTGCTGTGCTCTTCTATATGTCATATTTATCCCATCCTTTAGTCAAAAAATTACAAAGAAGGGAAAAAGCATTTCTTTATATAGATTATTTTTTATATATTCGACTTCATTGAAGACCTAGGGACCGGTGAGTAGGTTTTTCAATGTGAGGTCCAACAAGGTAGTCATAAATCCAAAATTATGTGTGTTCCTTTTCCTTACACAGTTTTATTGAGGTATTAACTGACATAAAAAAAGTGCATGTAGGTAAAATATACATATTTTTTGAGCTTGGGAAACTTGTTTATTCCTGAAAAACCGCTTCATAATCAAAATAAAGTACACATTCAGAGAATGAATCTAGTTATGCAGGAGTCACAAGGCATCCATGTCAATTGACCTAGAAATATGCAGAAAGGGAAGGTAGAATTAAGGATATTTATAACAAATTTTCTCAGTGATATGGTTTGGCTTTATGTCCCCACCCAAATCTCATCTTGAATTGTAATCTCCATGTGTTGAGGGAGGGACATGGTAGGAAGTGATTAGATCATAGGGGCGGTTCCCTCATGCTGTTCTCATGACAGTGAGTGAGTTTTCACAAGATCTAATGGTTTTATAAGGGACTCTTCCCCCTACATGCTCTCCCTCTCTCCTGCTGTTTTGTGAAGAAGGTGCCTTGCTTCCCCTTTCGCCATTATTGTAAGTTTCCTAAGGCCTCCCCAGCCAAGCAGAACTGTGAGTGAATTATAAACCCCTTTTTATTTTATAAATTACCCAGTCTCGGGTATTCTTTACAGCAGTGTAAAAACAGTCTAATACACTCAGATATTAAAACAGAGTGTGGCCCCCAGCTGATCAATGGGTTATTTGAAATAGATTTCAGTTATTTTCTATTTTTCTTTTCAATAAGAAATTGTGTCATATTTTGTCATAGTTCCTGGAGTTCCACTTGCCAGACCGCCACATGATTGCTGAATAACATCTACATGCAATGTGGGTTACAATACAGGAGAGAGACCCTGAGCTTAGGGAACTCAAATCTTTTATTATGAGCAATAAGTATGCCGGCCCTTTGCTCCAAAGGGAGATAATCTTTCTATCTCCCAAGGCTATTCCTATACAAACATCCTTGTAAAGATAATTCAGAATAGCCAGTCACTGTTTGCTCACAAGATGCCAAAAAACATGAGGCAACCTTATTGTGTCCCAACAAAATTCACTCCTCACTTTTACATCATCTTGACTTCTGGTGAATTTTTTCATGAGTACACCATTTCACGATTCCATCAGCCACTTTGATTAACTTGACTCACAGAGCCTCAAACCAAATCCATTCAATTTGTCCCATGCAACATTTAATTAACATTACTATCACAGGATGAGAGCAACTAGCAGTACTGACCTCAACCAGGCCCCTAGAGTTCTGGACTCAAATAGCTTCATAGATGCCACAAATGCTTCAGGTCTACCTTAGAAAGTGTTTTACACTGCTAGGGCTGCCATAACAAAGTAACCACATACTAGGTGGCTTCAACAACAGAAATATATTTTTCTCACAGTTCTGGAGGCTGAAAGTTGAAGACCAAAGTGTCAGCAGGTTTTGTTTCTTCTGGGGCCTCACTCTTTTTCTCCCAGATGGCTGTTTTCTTACTGTATTTTCACATAGTCTTTCCTCTATGCTCATGCAGCCTTTGTGTTTCTTCGTCTTCTTATAAGGACACCAGTCATATAGGATCAGGGCCACACCCTAATAGCATCACTTTAACTTAAGTTCAAGATCAAAATGTCAAAAAGGTTAGTTTCTTCTGAGAACCTTTCTCCTTAGCTTATAGATGGCTGTCTTCACATGGTCTTTCTTCTGTGTATGTTTGTGTCCTAATCTCCTTGATTTATAAAGACCACAGTCATACTGCATTAAGGTGCACCATAATGATCTTATTTAACTTAATCGCCTCTTTAAAGACCTCATCTCCAAATACAGGTACATTCTGAGGCACTAGGTGTTAGGACTTCAACATATGGATTTTAGGGAAACATAATTCATCCCAAAATAGAAAGCGAGCTGGCTTTCTCTTTAACTTTCTGTATTGACCTTTCCACTTGGTGATTGTAGACTCCACAATGGCATGTAAGGATAGTTCTATCATCTATAGCAATCCTGGACAGTGAGAGGAGGCTAAACTGTATGCCTTCCAGGGCTTTAGCTAATGTTAGGGAAAACTTTCTCACAATGCTTTCCTATATGAATTATGTGTATCACAGGGATAACAGCCAACAGGGGCCATGTAATTAATGACTCAGTGATTCATCCAGGAAGCTCCCCAGAGCAAGCAACAGTAGCTTCATATTGGAAAGAACTCCACATCATCTGAGAACTACATGATCTACTGATGGTATTCCTTAAACTCCAGACAGTCTCAGATGTCTGCCTCAGAGGAACAAGTAGCTGTGTTTTCAGGAGGGAAGCAAATAAATGCCCAGAATCCACACAAAATGTTCAGTCCCAGAGACACATGTGGTGACCCTAGAAAGAAAAGGTTGTTTGCAATAATTGAGCCCTCAGTTGGGGTAGCACATGTTAATAGTGCTTCCAAATTGTTCTCATATCCACATAATGGATCTTAGGGTTCCCAGTTCAGTTCAAAAACTGAGTTGAGTCCTTTGGTTTTGGAGACACTAAGTGAGGGAAGTAAGTCCTTGGTGTCTTGCCTTATACCACAGCTGGGTGGGATTTGTGTGCTCCATAGAACGAGCAGCAGCTCCAGGAGTGGAGTTGATACAGACATCTGGAGGTGGTGACAGATGTTTTGCATGGAAGATGCAGGAGCTCAGACCATCCTCTGTTATTTCCAATAAATTTCTTAGTAATATTAAGGGGAATGATTGTCAAATTGTAGTCAAAGCTGTGTAGCAGGGGACAGAAGATTCACCAATATGCTAAATTTAATTGCAACAGTTTGGAAAAGCCACCCAAGTTATTTCTCATTCATGAGAAAGGCCATAGGGAAGATTCTGAAAGAAAAAAAGATCATTAATATCCTTCCCTTTCCAGTATTTTCTGTGATCTGAGTAATTTCTTTCCCATGCCAAAGTCATTGTTTTCCCTTCACTGCCACAAAATTGATGTGTCTCATTCCAGTCGCTATAACTTTACCTTTTTTAAAAAAACATTTTTTAATCACACCTAGGCCTTTCATCTATGAGAGTCTGGTACACGAAAGGCAACAGCATTTTTTTAAATTTTATTTTCTTAATCAGTTGTATTCATACAAAAGTTTACAGTTTTAAGTTTAGTACAAGTCACTGATAAAATACAGACTGGATTGTTTTCAGTATTATGCTTTGGGTATATATTGTCACAATTCTTTTTCTTATTTTTAATTTAATTTTAGATTTAGGAGGTACATGTGCAGATTTGTTATATGAGTATATTGCATGATGCTGAGGTTTTGGCTTCTAGTAATCCCATCAGCCAAGTAGTGAACAAAGTACCTGATAGGTAGTTTTTCAACTCTTATTTCCTTCTCCCCTTTCCCCATTTTAGAATACCCAGTGTTCATTGTTTCTATCTTTGTCTCCATGAGAACCCAATGTTTAGCTTCCATTTATAAGTGAGAACATATGGTATTTGATTTTCTGTTTTTGCATTAACTCACCTAGGATAATGACCTCCAGTTGCATCCATGTTACTACAGAGGACAAGATTTCATTCATTATTATGGCTGCATAGTATTCCATGGTGCATATGTACCATATTTTCTTTATCCAATCAACTGTTGATGGACACCTGGGTTAATTTTATGTCTTTGTTGTTATAAATAGTGGTGTCATAAACATACAAGTGCAGATGTCTTTTTGGTAGGATGACTTATTTTCCCTTCAGTATATATCCAGTAATGGGATTGTTGGGTTGAATGGTAGTTCAATACAGTAATAGGGTTATTGAGCTGAATGATAAATCTCCAAACTCCTTTTCACAGACGCCAAAATAACTTGCATTCCCATCAACTGTGTATAAGCATTCCCTTTTCTCCACAACCTTGCCATCAGTTATTTTTTTACTTTTTAATAACAGCCATTTTTACTATTGTGATATGGTATCTTATGGTTTTGATTTGTACTCTGATGATTAATGATTTTGAGCATTTTTTCTTTTATTTATTGCCTACTTGTATGTCTTCTTTTGAGAAGTGTCTGTTTATGTCCTTTGCCGACTTTTTAGAGGGGTTGTTTGTCTTTTCTTGCTGATTTTTTTTTCAGTTCCCCATATATTCTGTATATTAATCATTTGTTGGATGCATATTTTGCAAATATTTTCTCCCATACTGTAGGTGGTCTGTTTATTCCATTGATAGTTTATTTCGCTATGCAGAAGCTCTTTAGTTAAATTAGGACCTGTCAATTTTTTTATTTGTTGCGTTTGCTTTTGAGGTCTTAGTTATAAATTCTTTGCCTAGTTCAATGTCTAAAAGAGTATTTCCTAGGTTTTCTTCTAGGAATTTGTAGGTTGAGGTCTTACATTTAAGTCTTCAATTCATCTTGAGCTAATTGTTGTATATATAATGAGAGGTAAGGGTCTGGTTTTATTCTCTGCATATGGTTAGTCAGATTTCCCAGTACCATTTATTTGCCCATTGTTTATTCTTGTCAACTATGTTGGTGATCAGTTGGTTGTAGATGTGTGGCTTTATTTTATTTTATTTTGAGATGGAGTTTTACTCTTCTCTCCCAAACTGGAGTGCAATGGCACGATCTTGGCTCATTGCAACCTCCACCTCCCAGGTTCAAGCAATTCTCCTACCTCAGCCTCCTGAACAGCAGAGATTACAGGCACTCATCACCATGTCTGGCTAATTTTTATATTTTTAGTGGAGACAGGGTTTCACTATGTTGGCCAGGCTAGTCTCATACTCCTGACCTCACGTGATCTTCTCGCCTTGGCCTCCCAAAGTGCCGGGATTACAGGCGTGAGCCACCATTCCGGGTCAACATGTAGCTTTACTTCAATGGTCTCTGTTGTGTCTATTTTTGTGCTAGGTACAGGAAAAGCATTGAATCTGTAGCTTGCTTTGAGCAGTTTGGACATTTTAACAATATTGAATCATCCAATCCATAAGCATAGAATGCTTTTCCATTTGTTTGTATAATCTATAATATATTCACCAGTATGTTCTACTCCTCATTGTAGAAGTCTTTCACTTCCTGGGTTAAATGTAATCCTAGGTATTTTATTTTTGTTTGTGGCTATTATAAGTGGGTTTGTGCTCTTGATTTGGTTCTCAGCTTGAACATTATTGTTGTATAGAGATGCTACTGATTTTCATCCATTGAGTTTGTATCCTGAGACATTGCTGAATTCATTTATCAGAGCTGGGAGTCTTTTGGCAGAATCTTTAGGGTTTTATGGATAAAGAATCATACTGTCAGCGAGAGAGATAATTTGATTTCCTCTTTTTGTATGTAGATGCCTTTTATTTGTATTGCCTGCCTGATTGTTTTGGCTTAGCTCTTCAGTTCTAAGTTCAATAGCATTATGTAATGAGAGTGGAAAATCTTGTCTTGTTCTAGTACTTATGGAGAATGCTGCCAGGTTTTGTCCATTCAGTGTGATGTTGGCTGCGGGTTTTTCATAGACGGTTCTTATTATTTTTAGATTTCTTTCTTCAATGCCTAGTTTGTTGAAGGTTTTTATTATGAAAGGATTTTGGCTTTGTCAAATGCTTTTTTGCATCTATTGAATGATTACATGGTTTTAGTTTTTAATTTGATTTATATGGTGAATCACATTTACTGATTTGCCTATGTTGAACTCTAGTCTTTACCCAAAGGCTTTACCCAAAGTAAAGACTATTAGATTCTGCATCCCAGAAATAAAGCTGGCTTGTGGTGATTTAAGTTTTTGATGTGTTGCTAGATTAAGTTTGCTAGTATTTTGTTGAGGATATTTGCATCTGTGTTCATCAGGGGATTGGCCTATAGTTTTCCTTTCTGTTGTGTCTCTGCCAGATTTTGGTATCAGGATGATACTGGTTTCACAGAATGAGTTTGGGTGAAGTTCCTTCCCCTTTATCCTAGTTTCAGTAGGACTGGTTACAGTTCTCCCTTGTATATCTGGTAGAATTTGGCCGTGAATCCAGATGGTCCAGGGCTATTTTGGTAGGTAGGTTACTTATTACCAATTCAACTTCATTAATAGTTATTAGTCTGTTCAGAATTTAATTTTCTTCTTGGTTTTATCTTACAAAGTGGTATGTTTCCAGGAATTTATCCATTTCCTCTAGAATTTCTAGTTTGTGTGCGTAAACATGTTCATAGTAGTCTCTGAGGATCTTTTGTATTTCTATGTGATTGGTTGTGATATCACATTTGTCATTTCTGATTGTGCTGATTTGAATCTCCTATCTTTTTTTCTTTGTAAATCCAGCTGGTGGTCTATCAATCTTGTTTATCCTTTCAAAAAACCAACTTTTTATTTTATTGAATCTTTGTATGATTCTATTGGTCTGAATTGCATTTAGTTCTGCTCTGACTTTAGTTATTTCTTTTCTTCTGCTAGCTTTGGGGTTAGTTTGCTCTTGTTTTCCTACTTTCTTTAGATGTGAGGTTAGCTTGTTAATTTGAGATCTTTCTATCTTTTGATGTAGGCATTTTAGCACTATAAGCTTTCCTCTTACCACTGCTTTTGCTGCATTCCAGGGACTGTTGGTATGTTTTGTCTCTATTTTTATTAGATTCAAAGAATTTTTATATTTCTGCCTTAATTTTGTTGTTTACCAAAAAGTCACTCAGAAACAACTTGTTTAGTTTCCATGTATTTGTGTGGCTGCAGAGCTACTCTTGGTCTTGATTTCTATCTTGATTCCCTGTGGTCTTACAAGATGGTTGTTATGATTTCAGTATTTTAAAATTTATTAAGACTTGCTTTTTATGACTGAGCAGGTGGTAATCTTAACGTATGTTCCATGTGCAGATAAGAATAATAGGTATTCTGTGGTTGTTGGGTGGGATATTCTGTAGATTTCTATTAGATCCAATTGGTCAAGTCTTGAATTTAAGTTCAGAATTTCTTTGTTAGTTTTCTGCCTCAATGATCTGTCTAATGCTGTCAGTGAGGTTTTGAAGTTCCCCACTATTATTGTGTAGCTGTCTAAGTCTTTCCTTAGGTCTGGAAGTCATTGTCTTAGAAGTCTAGGCCCTCCAAATTTGGGTGTATATATATTTAGGATAATTAAGTCTTCTTGTTGAATTGAACATTTTATCATTATGTAATGCCTTATTGTGTTCTTTTTTACTGTTGTTGGTTTAAAGTCTATTTTATCTAATACAAGAAAAGTGGACACTGCTCTTTTCTGTTTTCCATGTGTGTGATAGATCTATCTCTATCCCTTTGCTTTGAGCCTGTGGTTGTCATTACATGTAAAATGGGTCTCTTGAACACAAGAGATGGATGGATCTTGTTTTTTTTATCCAATTTGCCACTCTATGTCATTTAAGTGGACCATTTAGGTAATTCATGTTCAAGGTTAATAGTGATATGTGAGCTTTTGTTCTTGTATTTTTTACTAGTTGCTTTGAGTTTTTGTTGTGTAGCTGTTTTATAGAGTCTGTAGGCTAAGTTTTTGTGTGTGCTTTTGTGGTAGCATATATTGTTCTTTCATTTCCATGTTTAGAACTCCCTTAAAAACCTCTTAAAGGGCCTGGTGGCAATGAATTCCCTTAGTGATTAATTGACTAAGAAAGACTTTATTTTTCCTTCGTTTATGAAGTTTGGTTTGAAAGGATAGAAAATTCCTGGTTGGAATTTCCTTTTTTAAGATTGCTAAAAATGGTACCCCTATCTCTTTTGACTTCTAAGAGTTCTACTGAGAAATCTGCTGTTAATCTGATGGGTTTCTCTTTATAGGTAATATGACCCTTTTCTCTAGCTGCCTTTAAGATTTTTTTCTTTCTCCTTGACCTTTGATAGTCTGATGAGTATGTGCCTTAGGGATAGTCATTTTGTACAGTATCTCACAGGAGTTTCCTGGATTTCTTGTATCTACATGTCAACCTCTAGCAAGATTGGGGAAATTGTCATGAATTATATCCTCAAATATGTTTTCAAATTGCTTACTTTCCTCTTCTCTCTCAGGAATCCCAATAAGTTATAGATTTGGTCACTTTACATAATCCCATATTCCTTTAAGGCTTTGTTCATAATTTTAAATTCTTCATCCTTTAGTTTTGCCTGATTGGGTTGATTTGAAGGATCTGCCTTCAATGTCTGAAATGCTTTCTTCTGTTTGGTTTAGTGTGTTGTTAAAGCTTCCAATTGTATTTTGAAATTTCTGTAGTGAATTTTTCAATTCTGTAAGTTCTGTTCCGTTCTTTCTTAATATTGCTATGTTGTCTTTCAAATTTCAGATCATTTTTCTTCCTTCTTTGTGATGGATTTTAATTTTCTCTTAGATCTCATTGAGTTTATTTGCCATCCATATTGTGAATTTTATACCAGTCATTTCATACATTTCATTCCAGTTAGGATGAATTGCTTGGGAACTATCCTTTGGAGATGATGAAACACTCTGGCTTTTTGTGTTGCTGGAATTCTTGCACTGGTTCCTTCTCATTTGAGAGAGGTGATTTTTTTGTTTTGTTTTGTTTTGTTTTGTTTGCTATTGTTTGTAAGGAACTTCTTGATTTTTTTCCTTTGAGGGTATTACTGTGGTGGTGTACTGTGTATAATTGATTGACTTCATTTCTGGGTGCTTTCAGGGTGTCAAGGCTCTGTACATGTTCCTTGGTTGCAAATAGGTTTGTGCTGTGGTTTTCTCAGATATTTCATATTGTAGCAATCTAACGTTGTATGGTGATGTAATTCCAGGTTTAGCCCAGTAGGTGGCACTTAGGAGTAAGAAATAGTATGTAGGGGCAGGGGAAGAGGCAATGGAGAAGCATTTAAAAAACCCTCCCCCAGCACACATTCACCTTCAGTCAGGGTGGAGCTGCTGGAGAAGCCTGAGAAGAGGTCACTTCCAGCTCATGCTTCTCAGTCCTGATGGGAGGATCTGCTGCCAAATCCACATTGGTGCACTGAGTAGAGATGACCACTTCTCCACATCCATTCCTAGGCTTTGATGATACCACCTTCAGCAGCTGGTGCCACAAAGAATATTTTTATAAAATTCACAGAGAGATATTAGGCTTCCTGCTTTGGCCCTCATGAGTCTCTATATAGAACTCTACCAGCAGGTATATTCGACCAAGTGGTCATTATTTGTAAGATCTAGTACCATGTCAATCCAACAGCAAACTCCAGATGGCTGAGCCAGAACTGAATTTGAATACCCTATGCCCCCACTTTTGGCCAGGCCAAGTTGTACCTGAAAGGTACATAATCAGGCCAATTTGGGTTGCAATTAGGGGTAAGAAAGATGCATCACACCCTGGAAAACTCAGGTTGAAATACGAAATTTTCAAAATTCATCTATAGAACACTACTTTCCTTCATCTTTATTATTACCCAGTGTATTTGTTTCCTAAGACTGCTATAACAAATGATCACACACTTGGTGGCTTAAAGTAGCAGAAATTTATTCTTTCTTTGATCTGAAGGCCAGAAGTAGAAAATCAAGGTCTAGACAGGGACATGCTCTCTCTGAAGTATTAAGGAAGAATCTTTCCTTGACTCTTCAAGTTTCTGGTGGCTCCTGGAATTCTTTGACTTATGGCAGCGTAAGTCCAATTTCTGCCTTCATATTCACGTGGACTTCTGTGTGTCTCTCTATGTCCAAATCTCCCTGTGTTTTCTCTTTTGAAAACATCAGTCATTGAATTTAGGGCCAATCCCAAATCCAGGATGAATTCACCCCAAGATCCATAGCTAAGTACATCAGCAGAGATTGTTTTTCTTAATAAGATTACATTCTGAGGTCCCAGGTAGACATGAATTTTGGGGGAGCACAATTCAACCTACTATATATCCAAATAATGATTAAGGGAAAGTAACTACTTTCAGGTGACAGTCACATTCAGTGACCAATCTTACAAGATATGTGAACCAGAAGAAGTGACAGAGGGTAAAATCAGAAATTATTTCAGTTGATTTTTGAGGAGGCCAGTTAAACACTCAACAGTATTAGTTTGGCTTAACCAACAGTCAGTGAGGCTCAGGCATTTAGGGGAACCTCTGTGAACTGAGAGCCCTGTTGAGCCGGTTACTTTACTTTAGAAGTCTGTATAAGTGATAAAGCTTCTGTCAAAAGAACAGTTGTCACTTTTTAATATAAAGCTGAGATGATACTGGAGCCAGGCCAGCTGTGTTCTTAGCTATTTTATTTTCACTGCATTTTACAAGAGAAATGGGCTGGGCTTTTCCTACAGGCAGAGTCCAAGTTGACCCATCCCAAAGTAAAGACTATTAGATTAAAGTCACAAGGCCTTCACTGGCCAGGCATTCAATTTCAGTCAGATTCCATGGCAAGCTAATAGCTGTTTGTCAAAAGGAGATTACCTGAGAGCATGTGACATGGAGGAGAGAAATACAAAACCCCAAGGGGTATACTTTAACACCAAAGGATGAAGGCTGCCTCCCAAGGCCAGATGCTACAGTCCTTAAAATAATGTCAGAGAAACTTGTAGCTCAATATGTCACTAAGTTGTGGAGTCCCAAAGGTTCTTCTTCTTGATTGAGGGACGCTCTGTGGTATTTATAGAACAGGAACGAATATACAAGCCTATAACTACTACACATTCAGATTTAAATCTAAAGCAATAGAACATTGACTTGGCCTCAAATGATAAATCATACAATGTCACATTAGCTTCCAATCACTACTGTAGCACTTTCTCAGGCCCCATTAGTTAAATTTGGGTTCCTCTCCCCATGTGGGACAGCCTAGGATAAAGATTTGAATGTCTTTCTCAAAAAAATCCATAAAAATTTGAGTCCTTCTCATTTCTGAAGTTCCCCAGCATACTCAGACAAGTGCACATTGTCTAAAAATCCCTTTAGAGATGAGAAGATATTGGTGTCTCCACTAATCATCTTTCTACTTAAAGCAGCTGAGATTAGGTAAAAGGAGAAGTGAGAGATCAGGAGATGTGGAGGGAGAAAGAGGCTCCACACAAGTGAGTAAGGCATATTTGTATTCAGTTTCAAGCAGTATAGAGGCTGCTAACAGATGAACCAAACTTGTAATGTTTCCATTTCACCAAAAGCCCTATAAGAGGTAGCAAGATTGTCATTACTGATTCCATTTATTCAGCTTGGAGAATGCTTTCCCTAAGTAGACATAGCCCACATGGTCTTCTGTCTAGAGCTACAGGTTTATGCCCATCATTTAACTTGGGATTGACTTGAATAGCAGTAACTCTTAAAGGTAACGCTGGTGGCTGGGCATGGTGGCTCATGCCTGTAATCCCCGCACTTTGGGAAGCCGAGGCGGATGGATCACGAGGTCAGGAGATTGAGACCATCCTGGCTAACATGTTGAAACCCGTCTCTACTAAAAATACAAAAAATTAGCCAGGCGTGGTGGCAGGTGCCGGTAGTCCCAGCTACTTGGGAGGCTGAGACAGGAGAATGGTGTGAACCCGGGAGGTGGAGCTTGCAGTAGCCAAGATCATGCCACTGCACTCCAGCCTGGGTGACAGAGCGAGACTCCATCTCAAAAAAAAAAAAAAAAAAAAAGTGATATTGGTTAGGTTATGGAGAAAAAGGAACACTTATACACTGTTGGTGGGAGTGTAAATTACTACAACCATTGTGGAAGACAGCATGGCAATTCCTCAAAGACCAAAACAGAAATACCATTTGAACCAGCAATCCCATTACTGGGTATATATCCAAAGGAATATAAATTGTTCTATCATAAAGACACATGTACATATATGTCCATTGCAGCACTATTCACAATAGCAAAGACATGGAATCATCCTAAATGCCCATCAATAATAGACTGGATAAGGAAAGCATGGTACATATATGCCATGGAATACTACGCAGTCATGAAAAAGAATGAGATCATGAGGGACATGGATGGAGCTGGAGACCATCATCCTTAGCAAACTAACACAGGAACAGAAAACTAAATACTGCACGCTCTCACTTAGAAGTGGGAGCTAAATGATGAGATCACATGGACACCCAGAGGGGAACAACACACATTGAGGCCTTTTGGAGGGTGGAGGGTGAGAGGAAGGAGAGGAGCAGGAAAAATTAATGGGTCCTAGGCTTAATACCTGTGTGATGAAATAATCTGTACAACAAACCCCATGACACAAGTTTACCTATGCAACAAAACTGCACATGTACCCCTGAACTTGAAATAAAAGTTTAAAAGGGAACTAATAAGCACATAGAAAAATAAAAATAAATAAATATAAAAATAAAAATGTGCATCTTAATCCAAGTCTTTTGTTGCTATGTTGTCATGATAACATCTCTCAAATTTTCACCAATTTTACCATAAGGGATAGGGGCAGTTTGTAGGACAGCAGGTCTGAACACAAGAATTTATCCAGGTCCTTTTGTGTCAATGTCTTATTTTACAGTATTTCACTTTCATCAGCATTATGAGCCTAATCCAGGGCAGTAAGATCCCAAACACTAGTTAAAACCTTATTTAATGATTTCCCAGGGGAGTTTGCCTATCTAAGGGAAATCTTGAACTTCTGCCGTCATCTCTGAATGACTCTAAATTTGGCATGATAGACTGCAGCATGGCACAGTACAATTCTTGCCATTCTTCCTTGGCAGAAAGCAATGTCTCTATCAACATCCCTTCATTACAAACTGTCAAAAACTCTGAAGGACATGAGATTTTATCCTTCATGCAAGCTAACAAGTTACGTTGCCACAGTTTGAGAAAAAAAGAACTTGGCACAGCAAGTAGCCAACATATCAACAAGTTTTGCAAGTTCTTTGAACCCCAATTTCCACAGGGTGATTAGAATAGAGTCAGATGGCCGCTACATATGCAGTGGTATGCACTATAGGAGAGAATCCTTCAGTTCAGGGACCTGAATCTTTTACAGTGAGCAATAAACACATCTGCTCTTTGATACCAAGGGAGACGCTACCTCTATCTTCTAAGACTTGCAAGACATGCAGAAAATGTGAGTGACTCATAGAGAATTGTCTTTTAATACCAACACTCCATCTATACTTTATTTCTTCCCAAAGGTTGAATTTTTTTTCCTAACTTTTTAAGCAGATGTATATGCAAGTCTTCTTGGGAAATCGCACCTATATTGGGCAAAATGATAGATTATCTTCCAATGTGTCTACAGATTACATGAAGGGTATTGAGAAGTGTAACAGGGCAAATTGGAAACTGATTTTTTAATTAGATAATCTGAAACAACAACAAGTGAATGGGGTTCAAGCACAGGGAAGGTGAGGCATGTGGGTGCTGAATTAGCAAGCTAGTCATAGACACTATAGCTTTGTGCGGAGGTAAAGACCTGGGCCCAAATGTGGCAAAAATTACTGAATATAAGCCGAGACATATAGGGTGGAGAAAATGCTCCAGCCAAGACATAAGGGAAATAACATGTAGTTATTCTTAGTCACTTGAAAAAAGATCAATTGTTTCTCTTTTTTTAATAAAAATGAAGCTTGCTATCTATAGCTCAATGACACTTGACCTCTGAATTTGGTCGTAATCAGATCATTTATGAAACACTTCAGCAGCTCAATCTCACCTCCTATAATACTACGAATTTCAAATAATAATATGAAACTCAATAGTTTGAGTTTCAAACTCAAAAAGACCACACCTGGCCTTTCAAGGTTTCTTTAAAACACACACACTTGGCCGGGTTCAGTGGCTCACGCCTGTAATCACAGCACTTTGGGAGGCCAAGGCGGGCAGATCATGAGGTCAAGAGATCGAGACCATCCTGGCCAACATGGTGAAACTCCGTCTCTACTGAAAATACAAAAATTAGCTGGGTGTGGTGGTGCACACCTGTAGTCCCAGCTACTCAGTAGGCTGAGGCAGGAGAATCACTTGAATCCAGGAAGCGGAGGTTGCAGTGAGCTGAGACCACGCCACTGCACTCCAGTCTGGTGACAGTGAGACTTCGTCTCACAAAAAACAAAACAAACCAAAAGAAACACACATACTCACATTTTTATATGGGTTCTTTGTACAAATAATTTTATTGGGAAAATCAATAAAATTAGTTAATATTTTATCTATATAAAATGTAAATTAAAATAATATACCTATATTAATGAATATTAATGACACATTAAAAGAAGACCTATCATTTTTTGCCTTTGATCCTTCCTTCCACCTTATAAAAGAGAGTGAATACTATTTTCCTGACATAATGAAACTGAGATCAAAGATGCCAACCAAGACTGATTTTTCTGACTGCAATCTAATATTCCAATCACTAAATTATGATCCTGGAAAATCAGTTTTATAATCTCACCAGTTTCTGGCAGTGAATTATTATATACTAATGTGTATATTAAATAATTACATCATTGATCATATACTTATGCATAATTTTTGCATTAGTTCCATGACAGCTGTGTCAAATGTACAAGGACTGTGTAAAAATCTGTTTTACATTAGTGCTTTATGAACCATGAAAATAACGACACAAATATATTTTAAATGTTGAACAATTCACAGCAATTTCACCAGACCACACATGAAACATTTTTCTGTAGTTAAACATATACTTTTATATTACATGAACTTGCAAACATCTTTGTCATAAATCATAAATAGAAAACTCTATTTTCCTCAAGAATTTAAAAATGAATGTTTTCTATATATTTTTGAGATTTTATAAAACCTACAAATTCTAAGTCTGAGAATTCCATGCTTAAAATATTTACTTTAAAAACAACTTTAAAATTGTTGTTTCACTACCCAAATTTTTCATGACTATTTCACGGCAACTCTGTTCATTTGGGTAAAAATCCAAAGAAAAAAATTTAATTGTTCAAGTAAGCTGAATTTGCTTTTGATGTTTTTTAAATTAAAATCCCTATTGCCTTAAAATGCTCTCTCCTAAAGTCATTAATGAAGCTGATGTCACCTTAATTTCTTTAAAGCATTCTTTTGTCCTGGGCACATATGGACATAAAGATGGGGACAATAGACATTGGAGCTACTAGTCGGGGAGAGGGAAAGGAGAGAAAGGGCTGAAAAACTACCTTATTGGGTGCTATGCTCACTACCTGGGTGGCAGGATCATTCATTCCCCAATCCTCAGCATCACGCAATATACCCATGTAGCAAATCTGCATATGTACCCCTGAATCTAAAATAAAAGTTGAATTAAAGAAAAAAGAAACTGTGGGTTTTTTTTTTTTTAAGGCCTAGAAGGCATTTTAAATTAACCATGAGAATGAGAAGCCTTATTAGAAGGGAAAATTCTAGAAGAGCACATGTAAGGCTTCGATCAACTTTTAGTTTAGAAATGTTTAAAAAACACAAACTTTAATTCATAGATTAAAAATGAATAAATAATGTGATTGTTTAAGAGAAAAAAAAAACAACCTAGAAACAAGTTAACTATAGTTAAAAAGGTTGAACTAGATCTGTAAATACCAATATAAATATATCTCAAAAACATAATAGGAAGAAAAAGAAAAAAATAGAGGATATAGGGAAAATATCACAATAACAACAATAATAATAAAGCATTGTTTTGGACATATCTCTGCCTTGTTCTTAAACTTTGAATGGTCTATTTAGACACACCCTGTGTAAGCCAGGAAATGAAAGTTTTCAATGGCCAGAAACTAGCCATGTTTCTCACAAAGGGAAGAAGCCCCTAATCCTGCCTCCCACACTTTGCACATGCCACTTTTTTTCTCCCACAGTAGACTCCTATCACCTTCTTATTTGAACCAAGGTTTTTGTCACCTCTACCAAAACTGCTCTTTGGAAGGATGGAAATGGCCTCTATGTTTCTAGTCCCAATAGTTATTTCACAATCTTTACCTTATTGAAGTCATCAGAAACACTGACATAATTGATCACTCCTTTCTCCTTGAAACATCTTCTGTGTCTTCTGAGACAACTCACTATTCTGGTCTTTTCCTGTTACATAACTTGTTCTGAGTCTCCTTTGCTGGCTTCTCCTCATCTCCCCAGTCTCTACATGTTGAGGTGTCCCAGAACTCAGTCCTGAACCTCTTCTCTATTTATCCTTACTCTTCAGTGATCTCATCCAGCTTCATGACTTTACACACCACATATCTACTGAGAACTTATATGTACATATCCTAAGCTTGGATTTATCACCTCAATGCTGGAATCTTACATGCAACTGCCTACTTGATCCTGTACTTCATCACCTTGTACTTGGATGTTAAATAGATTTCCAAACTTAACGTGTCCTAGATTGAAAGCTTGATAGTTGCTTTAAAAACTATTCCTGGCCGGGGGTGGTTGCTCACGCCTATAATCCCAACACTTTGGCAGGCCAAGGTGGGCAGATGACGAGGTCAGGAGTTTGGAACCAGCCTGGCCAACATAGTGAAACCCCGTCTCTACCAAAAATACAAAAAAATTAGCTGGGCGTGGTGGCAGGCGCCTGTAATCCCAGGGAATTTGTAAACTTGGGAAGCTGAAGAAGGAGAATCGCTTGAACCGGAGAGGCGGAGGTTGCAGTGAGCTGAGAACGTGCCACTCCCTGCACTCCAGGCTGGGTGACAGTGGGAGACTCCCATCTCAAAAAACAACAAAAAACAAACAAACAAACAAACAAAAAACTATTCCTCCAAAGTTTCCTCAAATTAGTAAATGAAAATTCCACTGTTCCAGTTTCTCAGACCTTAATCCTTAAAGTAATCCTTGACTCCTCTCTTTCACATCCTACTTTTATTTCATTGGCAAATTTTATGCATATTCTCCATTATTAATACTCACTTTCAAGATACTTTTCTCTATCTATCTATCTATCTATCTATTTATTTATCATCTATCTAATCTATCTCTCTCTCTCTCTCTCTCATAGGGAATATTAAATATTCTTCTAACTGGTTTTCCTGGTCACTTCTCTCATCCAATGGCTTCTTGTCTCGTTCATAGTTAAAGAATTATCCAGATTGTCTACTGGGCTTTTCATGATTTGGTCCTCGACCTCTGTGATCACATGCACTACAATCCCAGTGGTTCATCCTGAGTTCTCCCAGCAGCAATTAAGCTGGACCTTAAAAGGAAGAGTGAAATTTCGATGATCAAGTAGGGAAAGGAGAGGCTGCCATTTTAAACAGGTATTCTCACCAGTAGGAGAACATTTGAGCAGAGACCCAAGGGCGGTGAAAGAATGACCATGTGGCTCTCTGGGACAAAGATGTTTCCGCTAAGGTAACAGTGAGTGCACAAACTCTGGGGCAGCAATGTGGTTGGCAGGTTGAAGAAATGAGAGGAGTCTGAAGTCCAAAAGGCGAACCTAATAGCCCAGGTGAAAAGTATAGAAGATACTACCTATTTTGGTGTAAATAGGAATTGAAAAGAAGAGACAAGAAGAAATGACGTTAAAAAAAACATTATTGCATGAACAAGTGTTTATCAAGTAACTCCTCTAGGCAAAGCAGTTTCTTAGACATAAGAGATCCAGTTAGACCAAAATGGTGCCTGCTTTCACAAAATGTATGGTCTTATATAGAAGACAGATACTGAGTGACTGGCAATTGGTTTTCTGATGTAAGGCAATAAAGAGAGGGGATTTCAAAATGTGATTGGAACTTTGGTGGTAGTTCATGAACATAGTTGTATACGAAGTGAAATTTACATAGGACACCTATGAAAGTTCTTAGAAACTTCTTTATGGATGAGAAGCTCTTCAACAATGATCCCACTGAGATGGGTTTCTAATCAAACATGTAAAACAGGCAATACCCTCAGTTGAAAAGAGGCAGAAGAACATACTAGCAACAAAGACAACTAGCCCTGGGTTTAAAATTGTATCTCTGTTACCTAATATCTCTAATCTTCAATTTCCTCCACTGAAAGATAAGGTTAATCATTGTACCATCATTACAAGGCTGTTGTGAAGCTTTAGGTAAACCACCTCACATGATAATTTCAATAAACATTCTATATTTGTATAATAGCTAGTATGTGTAGAGAGACTTGAACAACTTAAAGACTTTCTGAGACAATTCCTACTACTGACGAGGAAGCTCTCATAATATACATCTTATTAAGAATTTCTGTAATAACCTAGTGAACCAGTGCTTGCATAAGGCTTTGTTTTATTTTTGATGGAATGAAATAAAAACCAAATAACATTTGATCTTTCATTTTATTTGTAAAATCCAATATTCTTCCACCTCACATAAAAATAGAGATGAAAGAATTTGTTATATAACTTAGAATTTCCTTAGGTCATTTAAGTGAAAGAAAGTTTAGTGCAGAGAAATATTTGTGACAGCTAGCATTACCCATTCACTGTGATATTCAATATCTTCTACACTAAGAAATGCCAATAGCATTAACACATGCTCAGTTTTATAGAAAGATGTGTGGTAATAATCTATGGGATCTACTTTTTATATTGCAAAATTCCATTTTGAGTAAGAGAAAGGCACTGTTATCTATTTAAAAAGAGATACCAAAAATAAATATCAAAAAATATTTACCAAGATAAAAATCAACACAGTGAGTGCTGAGAGCTGTACTATGCAGAAAGATAATCACCATCTTCTGAGAGCAAAAAATTGAAATCAGGCAGTTCAGTGGCTTAAAAATACAAGGAGTGGGTGAGAATATGGGCCCTGGGTAGATAGTAATCACAGAACAACTTGAGTTAAATGCAGGCGTTTTTATTAAAGAGTCTAAAGATTGTGAGTTTGGGGTCAAGATAATAGATTTAATCCCTCTTGAAAATATATTATATGGCAGAAAAATAATTTTCAAATGAGAAACCATCAGTAACAGTAAAGATAATTGAAGACGAGTAGGGTAATAAATATATAAGCTATATTAAATCAATTTTAAAATTCAGAAAGCAGATAAAAGCATTGGACGGACACCACAGCCCAGGGGAATATGCTCAGAGCTTCTGATGCAATTGTGGATTTGTCCAATTCCTGAATTTCTTATAGTATATAAAGTTTAAAATTATGATAAAGGCATAAAGATAAATCTTTTATATTTTCTTATAATATGCTGTATTTTCCAATATAGAAAATTTATTCTTTCCATTCAAATGTATCCTTCATATGAAAATATCTTTATTTTGAAATCACATTTGAATTTTTTGGCAAAATAAAAAACTTCACATTTAAAATAATTTTTATTTAGAACTTGGAGGCCACTTTATATTAATCTGGCTTTCATTTCTTTGTAAGTTACCTATACTTCTTTGTAAGTTACCTATACTTCTTTCACTACTTTTTGTATTTTCTCTTCATTTGGAATTCTGAAACTTCACCAAGCTTTGTGTGTGGGGCTTGTTATTAACCCTGCCTGACACCAGGTGGACCCTTGGGAACCTTTCCCAGATGAACACTGGAACTTCTGGATCAATTCTTCACATTTCTGAGTACTTTTGCCAGACTTTGCGCTTTTTTATCACGTGGCGCAGTAGACTAGTAACTTGCCCAGGCTTGCTTTTCTGAGTCACTAATTCAGTCTTTCCCTGTGCTTACTCTCCTAGTACTAAATCTATCTAATGATGATTTATTTTTAATTGAAGCAATCACATTTTAAATTTTAGTATTCTTTCCTCAAAGCAAACTTTTCTTGTTTTATGAATGTGATATTCTGTTATGCCTCTCTACTGATGCTAATTTGATTTATTTTAATATGTTCTGTTTCCTTTATTAACTCTGTTCATTGAAATATGTTCTCTGTCAGCATTATCAATTCTTAATTTTCTATTTGTTTTTATAAAACAGTTAAATAAATAAGGTCTACACTTGAATACTTTTGTGGTTAAGATGTATTTCTTAAATTCATAACCCCAGGTGTATTAGACTGGAAATGAATACAGATCTAATTATAGAAGTCCTCCAGTGATTGCACTTAAGTCCAAATGAACATGTTGTTTCTGAGGGTGGCCTCTTGGTAAAACAAAAGTAGTTATTTAGAGCAGTAATTCTCAAACTTAAAAGTTTCACGGCAGATCCCGAGGTCAAGAGATAGAGACCATCCTGGTCAACATAGTGAAATCCAGTCTCTACTAAAAATACAAAAAGATTACCTGGGCATAGTGGCTCATATGGGTAATCTCTGCACTTTGGGAGGCTGAGGTGGACAGATCACAAGGTCAGAAGATCGAGACTATCCTGGCTAACGTGGTGAAACCCTGTCTCTATTAAAAATACAAAAAATTAGCTAGGTATAGTGGCATGCACCTGTAGTCCCAGCTACTCGGGAGGCTGAGGCAGGAGAATCACTTGAACCCGGGAGGTGGAGGTTGCAGTGAGCAAAGATCACACCACTGCACTCCAGCCTGGTGACAGAGCAAGACTCTGTCGGAAAAAAAAAAAAAAAATTTCAATGCTCAGACCATCCTCAAATTACTAAATCAGAATTTTGAAAGGTGGGATGTAGAGTTAATTTTTTTCAAATTCCACGATTTATTCCAATGTGTGGCCAAGTATGAGAACCACTCCATTAGAGCACTTCTATTTTTCCAGTGCCACACGTGCTGCAGAAACCCTCCTGCCAGACCTATCCTTTCGATATGCTATTCTTAGCTTTGTGCCAATGCAGGTATCAGACATCTTCAGAGAGTAAACTGACTAGCCTCTTCCATCATATTTAGTTACTTTTTTTCCAGTTTTATGGTCTCTAACTTTGGAATTGTCTCAAAAGTCTGCTGGGAAATCTCCTATGTTTTGTTGCTATCTGTGATTAGAGATTTCAACACTCCACTCTCAGCATTAGACAGATCATCTAATCAGAAAACCGACAAAGAAACATTGGATTAAAATTTCACTTTAGACCATATGGACCTAACAGACATCTCTGCAGAACATTTTATCCAACAGCTGCAGAATACATGTTCTTATCAGCACATGGAACATTCTCCAGAATAAACCATATGTTAGGGCACAAAACAAGTCTCAACAAATGTTTGAAAAACAAAGTCATACCAAGTATCTTCTCAGACCACAATGAAATAAAACTAGAAATCAATAACAAGATGAACTTTAGAAGCTGTACCAATGCATGGAAATTAAACAACATGTTCCTGAACAACCACTGGATCACAGAAGAAATTCGAAAGCAAATAAAAAAAAAAATTCTTGAAAAAAATGAATATGGAAACACAAAATACTAAAACCTATGGGATACAGAAAAAGCAGCGTGAAGAGAGAGGATTATAGCGATAAATGCCTACATCAAAGAAAGTACACAGATTTTAAATAAACAATCTAATGATGCACCTCAAGGAACTAGAAAAGCAAGAACAAGCTAAGCCCAAAATTAAGTAGAAGAAAAGAAATAATAAAAATCAGAACAGAACTAAATGAAATAGAGAATGAAAAATACAAGGCATCAACAAATATAAAGTTTTTTGAAAAGATAAACAAAATTAATAAACAACTAGCCAGATAAACCAAGAAAAAAAGAAAGAAGATCAAATAAACAAAATCAGAAACAAAAAAGAGACATAACAACAGATACCACAGAAATGTATAAGGTGACCAGAGACTATTATGAGCAACTGTATACTAACAAACTGGAAAACCTAGAGGAAATGGATAAATTCCTGAACACATACAACCTACCAAGACTCATTCAGGAAAAAGTATAAACCCAAACAGACCAATAATGAGTAATAAGATTGATGAATAAACAACAAAAAGTCTCCCAACAAAGGAAAGCCCAGGACCGAATGGCTTCACTGCCAAATTCTACCAAACTTATGAAGAACTAATAACAATTCACTTCAAACTACTCCAAAAATTTGAAAATGAGACAATTCTAATTCATTCTACAAAGTGAGCACTATCCTGACACCAAAACTAGACAAGTACATGACAAAAAAACAAAAACAGAACTACAGCCCAGTATCCCTGACGAACATAGATACAAAGTGTTCTCAGCCTTATTGAGTCCTAACATCAGTTGGTTACCATCAACCTTTTGTTATACAGAAATTCTACACTATTGTGATCTATTAGTAATACCACCCTCGAGTTGCCAATGCTGCTATGAATTCATGTTATCTTCTTTCATTTTATTGTGACAGGAAGAAATCTTATTCCACCAAGATCTAGAAATAATCAAGTTTGTGTTCATTCTTCTTCAATTTAACAAGTAGACATTGAGTCCCTGCTCTGTGTTCTAAGTTCAAAGAAGGATCAAAAGTACAGATCCAGCTTCATGTGTGTTTTTACATTCTTGTGTATTTTTTATAGTAGTAAGTCCCTACTCCCAGCAAATCAGAAGCAATCTAAATGCTCAATAATATATTATTGGTTCAGTGAATTAAGGTAACATACATATATTGAAATACTATTAAGCTTTTATGTACACTTGAAAATTATGGCATAAGAAAAATTCTTACAATATAAGGTTAACTAGAAAAAGCAGGATGCAGAAGGACACATAAAGCGTAATTTCAACAACAAAAAAATAGTGGTTTTTGCCCCTGGATTGAGACACCCTGGACAATTAGTGCAATTTTGTGTATATTTTTCTCTTTTTTAAAACTTAAGTTCAGAGGTACAAGTGCAGATTTGTTACATAGGTAAACTTGTGTCATGGGAGTTTGTTACACAGATCATTTCATCACACAGGTATTAAGTCTAGTATCCATTAGTTATTTTTCCTGATCCTCTCCCTCCTCCCATCCTCCACCTTCCAAAAAGCCCCAGTGTCTGCTATTCCCCTCTATGAGTCCATGTGATTTCATCATTTAGCTTCTATTTAATAAGGGAAAATATGCAGTATTTGGTTTACTGTTCCTGTTAGTTTGCTGAGGATGATGGCCTCCATCTCCATTCATGTCCCCACAAAGGACATGATCTCATTCTTTTTTATGGCTGCATAGTATTCCATAGTGTATATGTAACACGTTTTCTTTATCCAGTCTATCATTGATGGGCACTTAGGTTGATTCTATGTCTTTGCTATTGTGAATAGTGCTGCAATGAACATACGTGTGAATATGTCTTTATAATAGAATGCTTTGTATCCCTTCAGGTATACATTCAGTAATAGAATTGCTGGGTCAAACAGTATTTTGTTTTTCACGTCTTTGAGAAATTGCTACCCTGTCTTTCACAATAGTTGAACTAATTTATATTCCCACCAACAATGTATAGGTGTTCCTTTTTCTCCACAAGATTAGCCAGCATGTTTTTTGACTTTTTAATAACATCCTTTCTAACTGGTGTGAGATGGTATCTCATTGTGGTTTTGATTTTTTTTCTCTAATGAACAGTGATATTGAGCTTTGTTTTTTATATAATTGTTGGCCTCATGCATATCTTTTAAAAAGTGTCTGTTTATGTTTTTTGCCCATCTTTTTATAGGGCTGTTTGTATTTTTCTTGTAAATTTGTTCCTTAGGTCTAATTCTGAATATTAGACCTTTGTCAGATGCACAATTTGCAAATATTTTCTCTCATTTTGTAGGTTGTCTGTTTCTTTTGCTGTACAAAAGCTCTGTAGTTAATTTAGATCCCCTTCATCAATTTTTGCTTTTGTTGCAATTACTTTTGGTGTCATAATTGGGAAATCTTTGCCCATGCCTATGTACTGAATGGTATTGCCAGAGTTATCTTCCAGAGTTTTTACAGTTTGGGGTTTTACATTTAAGTGTTTAATACATCGTGAGTTAACTTTTGTATATGATGTAGGGGAAGGGGTCCAGTTTCAATCTTCGGCATATGGCTAGCCAATTATCCCAGCACTATGTATTGAACAGGGAATACTTCCCCCATTGCTTGCTTTTGTCACCTTTGTCAAAGATCAGATAATTGTAGGTGTTTAGTCTTATTTCTGGGTTCTCTATTCTGTTCCATTGGCCTATGTGTCTGTGTTTGTACCAATACCATGCTGTTTTGGTTACTGTAGCCCTATAGTGTAGCTTGAAGTTAGGTTGTGTGATTCCTCCAGCTTTGTTCTTTTTGCTTAGCATTGCCTTGGCTATTTAGGCTCTTTTTTGGTTCCATATGACTTTTAAAATAGTTTTCTTTAGTTCTGTGAAGAATGTCAATGTTTTTCAATATCTTCTAATACAAACATGTCTTTTTAATACAGTATTTTAAATTTACTTTCTTTGAGTAAATTAAAGTATCAGAAATACATTTTTATATCATATCTATTTTGACAGTAGAAGTGCAAATAGCAACAGACAGGACCTAACTATCCCACTTTA